>NC_140539.1:11050126-11355126 GCF_057382185.1 Mchenga conophoros | reverse complement strand
CTGGATAGCATTTGGAGCTTAGCTAGCAACCTGGCATTTCATCTCCGACAAAGTTATCCCCGAGAGAAGTAAAGCAAGTGTGTAAGTCCATCTCTGAATGTTTGTAAAGCATTCCCACGTTAAGCTTAACGAGCGACTGCCTCTCGCTCTCCGGCTGCTACTTCAATCGTGAAACTGCTAATGATCAGCTGATCGGCTTTTCTGTCGCGAGTCTCTCTTGTTTGTTTTTGGTCCACTTTGCGCCAGAAAGAGGAAACCAGCGGCTGAACAACAGCAGCACGTTTAAGCTTGATAAGCTGTTGTTACAATTTATTTAATATTACTTTCTACACCAGGATCTTTTTCTACGTAGCTGACGGCTGGTAACTGTGCAGGGGCGGATCTAGCAAAGTTTAGCCAGGGGGGCCGATAGGGCATTAACTGGGAAAAGGGGGCACAAAGACATACTTTTCTTTCTTATTCTCATTTAAAATGTCTAGCTTTTAATAAATAATTATCTGACACCCAAAGTTTTAATTTGATGTAAAATGAATAGAAGTCAATTACTGTATATAGTAACTATTAAGTCTAATATATATACCCTAGTAAGCTATAGTACATTTTCCTTTGGGAAGGTACCATCTGTGCAGTCTGCAATTTTGTTGAAGAAAGATGTTGAATCTATTTAATATTTCTTGAAAAATAATTGATTTCTGTGCATTTTTTTTCACACTGCATCAAATTAAGGTTGATTACGTCGATTAAGCATCATGAGGTGGAGCGTGAGGGATGGTTCCCTATTTTTTATTTATTTATTTTTGTTGTTGCTGGGAGTTGGAACCCTATTAGTTAGGTTGCTTAATATTTACGCTAAGTACTCTTTAAAATACCAGAATAGGGAGGATGGTGTAGGTCTAAGTTTATTAGATTGATCAGTATTGCTGAACTATGAAATATTTTTTTTGTATACAGGTATAACAGAATAGCTTTAGTGTAGTTGTTGTTTTAAACTTGAGTATGAACTTGCAGACTTGCAAAATGCAGCAAGATATTTTAAAAAACAGTTTTGTTGATTAAAAAACACTATATCGGATTCATATCGGTATCGGCAGATATCCAAATTTATGATATCGGTATCGGACATAAAAAAGTGGTATCGTGCCATCTCTAGTTTCTAGTAATAGTAGTAGTTTACAAGTACCAATACATTTTTTTCTATTCACCAGCTATACCACTGGTGTCAAATGAGGCTTGTTATGTTATTGTTATCTGTTTCCCTGTGTTCTCCTTTCTAAAGAGTGGCAACTGTGTATTCTGGCACTTTGCCTATATGGCAGCTAAGATAAGCTGCCATCTCCTCCTTTTATACTGAATTAAATTGCAATGATAGGTGCCTAAAGTTATCGGAACCTTCTGAAACGGCACAAAAGATGAAAGGTCCAGTTAATTGTTTGAACACACAGAGACAAGTTGGTTGATCTGTGTAGTACTATTTATGTTTTCTACTGTTAAAGCTTCTTGTTTTTCTTTCCCATAAAGTTGTACTACCTAGAAAACTAAACTTTTTTTGTATCATTTTGAAGTTACTGCAGAACTGCTCTTACTGGGCAACTTTAGGTGGAAGAGAAAACTGTGAATAGCAAGAAAACACCAGCGGTTGATATGAAATACTTATTTTTTTAAATTCTTTTTTATATAAATTCCTCAAAGAAAGATGCAATACAAAAGTTAGACTTTATAATTCTAATAATACAGTTGCTTTCTGTGGCCTGTCAGCAGTAAATCTCTTTGCATAGAAAAACACAAAGAAACATCAATAGTGGGCCACAAAAAGACAAAAAAATCACAAAAAGAAACCTCATTAGTACATCAGGAATAACATTCAGGCATTTTAGCTATTACTACTGTCTTTTCATATTTCAGAAATTGGGTGATACATGAAGAGACAATAGACAGAGGAAGTGTACACAAAGTTAGAAAAAGTCAGGGACGAACATGAACGCCAATCACCTTCACATGCTTATATTTTAGTGGTTGTTGAAAATTAAATTATCAGCTCAGAGGTGAAGCTCAGGAACAACAGTCAATCTTCTGTCAGTCAACCTGTGGGTGAAATACTGAGCAGTTTATTCAGTCACTACAAGCTGCGCAGTGCTCAAAAGGCCTTATCTTCAGCCTCACTGATATGAGCCGAGCTTTAACAGAGCGAAAAGAACTCCAGCCCATTGATTCTGCAGCTTTTTCACTGAGCCTCCTGCCAGAAAATAAATAGAAATATCTTACAATGGAATAGCAATAGAAGTATATCACTTTTCACCACTGATTTATTATTTTTTCATTTATTTGATGTGAAACCCTCTCTTATCCTGTTGTCTTCACATTTGGAGAATAACATAAAGGAAGCAGATGGAGGAAAGCCAAATGAGAATTTTCTCATCCCAACACAATGCATCATAATAGAGTGTTTTAGATTTTGAACACAGCTCATGTTTTTAAGCTCATATATTGGGTTTTACAATGTAAAAAGAATGTAAAGGATTCTACTTATCTCGTTGTCTCTCAGGTAAACTACAAGTTAGACTATTCTCTACTCGACAGCCACTGTTCCTCTAACAAAGGCTAAATAAAAGTGTAAATTCTTCATGTCAGAATTGTAGTAGAATCTGTGATGTTATATTTTGGGTGTCTAATATATTTTTCTTAGTTTTCATGCATTTAGACTTTCAGGAGTTCACATTTTCTCACAGGGATTTAAATACACAAATAACCTGTTAATTATTACTCTTATTATCCATCCTACTATCATAGGTTTTGACATATCAGACATCAGACTGAACTGTGCATTGTTTAGCATATCAGCAGCACATCAGGGGGCAAAGGGAGTGTAACAGCTTCTCGATTGAGTTCTACAGATCATATATTTCCATGAAGAACAAAATACATAATTATGCTGACATCTTTCTAAATATTTCTCTTGTTGCTTTCTAAATTCCTTCTGAAAGCTCCTCTGTCTCAGCTACAGTCAGGGAAAAAATTATTTGAATACCTGCATTTTCATGAAGGAATAATTATTTCCTTCGTGAAAATGCAAATTTATTTATTTATTGTTTGAAATGCATTTTTCTGGATTTTTGGGTTTTTCTTCTGTCACTGTTCAAATAAACCTACCACTGAAATTATAGACTGATCATTTCTTTGTTAGTGGGCAAACTTACAAAATCAGCAGGGGTTCGAATAATTTTTGAACCCCTGACTGTAAATTGAACAATCAGTGTGTATTTTAATGTAAACAAAAAAACATTGTTTAACGTTCCTCTGCTCAAGGCAAATAAATGCTTATCTGCTACACTCTTGAGAAACTGTTTCTGTTTATGTGCAGAAGTTATTTGCAGATATTTTATATTTTATTTGTTTGTGACTAGCAAAGGTTTCTGTCCTAATCACTTCTACTACTTTCACATTTAATGAGAACTTCAGAAATAATCTTTGATTATGCAAGGGAAAAGCAAGACAAATGCAGACACTGGAAATAGAGAAAAGGCTGGAACTTCACTTGGTCTGCCTTAAGGTAAAACAAAACCCTCTTTTTCTTTCCTTCCCGACTCTGTTTATAAAGCATCAGGGGTAATTTCTGAAATACATCTTTGTGTCAGGCACCAGTAGTTTACATTTTAAAAAGTATAAAAAAGTAATCTAGACAAGCTGTGTTAAAGTGGAATTGGTGTTTTAGTGCAAGCATGTCATCATTCTAGTCTGAGTCTAAATAGATGTGAATTCATGAAGATCGCTGAATTCATTTAGTGAGCAGCTGATATCTGCCTCAGTCAGTTTGGAGTTGATCTGTTTTGATCAGTGTGCCACTGCTTTTATAAAAACTTAAATTTCAATATTTTTTATAGTTATATTTATATTTCCATATCTTCGTATGGTATGGTATGCAAATCTAGTATGCCACAAACATTTCAAACTTTGCTGATTACTTCTGCTGACAAAAGTTGATATATTTATTTTGGATTCAAGAATATGGCATGAGGAATGAGGGTGGAGACCATATAGCTGAGAATTCAAAGGATTAACAACTGAGAATACTGTCAGGCGATACAAGACGTACTTTGATGACCTCTTCAATCTCACACACCTCTGTGGAGGGAACAGAACTTAGGGAAGACAGGGACAGCTTGCCTATCACGATGACTTAGATCACTGAGATAGTTCAAAAGCTCTTCAGTGACTGGCCTTGGTCGGATCAAGTTTCTTAAGATTCTGGATAGTGTGGAGCTGTCCTGGTTGACATGCTTCCACAGAACGTCATGACATTGCCTTTGGATTGGATTCAGTTTCGTGGCATCGCACTCCTCAGCCTTCCTGGGAAGTTATGTCTAGGGATACCAGAGAGGAGAATGTGTCTGTCAGGTGAACCTCAGAGTTAGTTTTTTTGTCCTGGTCATAAAAAAACGTGTTTATTCTCACAAGGATATTTGAGGGTACATGAAAATTTGACCAGCGAGTCAGCCGCTTCGTCATGGTGTGGTGGGATTGGATCACATCATTTTAGGGACAGAGTTTCTTGGTGCAGCTAAAGGATGAAGAATGTTGTGTTTGGTGATCCCAGGATTATGTACCTGATTTCTGCAGAAGTGTTCCTATAGGGTGTTATTCAGAAATGAAAAGGAATATGAACACTGTACCAACTGGTCGATGTACAGTATGAAAGCAAAGCTCTTGATTTACTGGTTGCTCTATGCTCCCATTCTTACCTATGACCAAGGGTTTGCTGAACACTAAAGTATGTTAAACGATTTGAATGCATTCTATTGCTTCACTAGTTGACGTGTTTCCCGATTTGTGTCTCTTTTTTTCATGTTATTATCCTTAATGTCAGTGTAGTTTTCCACCACACTCTTATTGACTCAAAACTCTTTCCTTTTCTGGTTTATTTGTTCTCAGCTAAAGTAAAAAATATGTTTAGTCGACATCCTTCTTCAACTCTGAAACAGTTTCTTCAGGCTATTATTCTGAGGGGTAATTCCCTTTAGAACTACTTCTGACTTTATTATATATCTGACATAAATAGCTAAACTGCTTCCCCACACTCAAGGCTCTAGTTCTCATTTCATTTCCTCTGAGCTGTAGGACAGGTTAGAGTAACTGTATCAGGCAGCTTTACCATGACTCTGATTTGTCCAATAAATAAAGTAGCTGAGACTTGATTTAGGCACCTGGTACAGTTTAGCAGCATATACAGGCTTCACCTTTTGTCTTATGTCTTCTATGACCCAGTGGCGGTACCTGTATATAATGAAAATCTGAATACATTTTTTCCCCTCACAAGTAGATGCATGGGATGCTATAGACCTAATGTGGAGTAAAATGTTTTCAAAAACAAAAATGAAATGTGAAGGATTCTTTTTTAAGCTCTAATCAATTGCTGAAATAGAGAAAAGTAAAATAATACTCAGGCAATAGAATTGCGACCGGAAGTTTTGACAAGTTTTCAGATTCAAGTGAGAAATCCATCAACACAGTAACACATATCTTTAGTAGTGAAGTATGTGTAGAAGCAATAGTGGTGCGTATGAAAACAAGTAGTAGTGTCTAATGTGGGTGAGGAAATGTGTTACTGGTTTGAGAACTGCATTATGAGTAGTGAGAATGACTTGAGTTGAGTCACAAATGAGTTTGTGAGAACTCAAAACTGTAAACTCCAACTTCAGTAAACAGATCTCTAACCTGCAAGACCTTCCAAGACAATGACAGCCACCTGAGTGCAACCAAGGAGGGAAAGGAAGTCAGTCAAGCAACCAAACACTTCACACAACAACAAAGTCAGTCAAAAAGTGTAAAAACACTCAGTTTGTATTTCTATGACTCATTTGTAAATCTAGTCACACAATTGTAGCACATCTCTACTGTTGATAATAATATTTCATCATAGAATTGACTTAGGGTTACGGTCAAGCAAGCTTTAGGTAAACATTGAGAGTCGGGGTTTGTTTGATGACTACTGCTTGATCTTTGTAGAATCATCAGTGTGTTTCCTGAAGTAATCATTGGCCATATTTGGGGGCTGAATAGAGTTTGAAGGACTGGCAGCACGCAGTCCTTCAAACGCAGCACTTTTTCTAATGTGTATGGTGACATTTTTTCATATAGTCTTTTAACCTTGATTCATAAAGCATACATTTATTTATTTATTGACCCAAAAGTAATAGGACAAAGAGAGTTAGAGCAACTGTTTTTCAGCTAGTTTTAGTACAGGGAGTTAATATTTGGGGCTTGCTGAATATTTTTATTCAGCCACAAATGAAGAAACATTATTTTATTATTTCATACTGACATCCAAATATTTACTGGAGGACAGAAACGCTATGGGATGGAAATTAATTATGAATGAAGACACATGCTTTGACTTGATTGCTCAGCGTAAGACATGACAATGCTGCACTTCGGTAAGCAAGTCAGATTATTTTTCTCTTTCTCTAATGTATGGAATGTAAGAGAGAGGGGGTGCTTTTATCTCCATAAGTGATTTCTCTGATTGCACATTGTAAAAGCTAGCAAAAATGTTTGAAATTAAACTGCTGCATTTGCCAGGTTTCTTTACTGTGTCTGCATGTCTCCTTATGCAGATTCATGATTTCTTCAAGCTTGAGTTTTGTATACTTCAAAAAAATATATATATCTGTTCATTATGAAAAGCCATCCATAGGACATTTTGTTGTCGTTTTTGTAACATTTATTTTTATTGCTTTTCTTAGCCCTTATTTCTCTGAAGTGCTAATAAGTCCATGTCAAAATAATTCTTTATGTGTTTTTACTGTGTATATACTTTATAGCTGTTCTCACAAGAGTCTCCGATATGGCATTTGCAATGGGTAATACATAATACATTTCTCAGATTGATGTTGAGTACAGGCATACAGACAAAGCTCCTGGAGTTAGGAGCTTTGTCTTGATTACTCAATGACTAGTCACTTGCACTATGTAGTAACATCTGCAGCATCTGCAAATGACAGAAATGAAAAGAAAAAAACAATAAGTTGAGGGTGTAAGCGAGGTGTAGCATAATAGTGCCATTATGAATCTCACTATAATTTAACTCCCCACCAGACTCACACACACACACACGCATGAACAAACAACGTATAAACAAAAATACAACTGAAATTTCATCTGCCCAACAAGCATTTAACTACCGTGGCTCAAGAGTTGGTAGTTCGTCTTGTAATCGGAAGGTTGCCGGTTCGAGCCCCAGCTTGGACAGTCTCGGTTGTTGTGTCCTTGGGCAAGACACTTCCTACTGGTGGTGGTCAGTGGTGCCAGTGTCCAGCAGCCTCACCTCTGTCAGTGCGCCCCAGGGTGGCTGTGGCTACAATGTAGCTGCCATCACCAGTGTGTGAATGTGTGTGTGAATGTGTGGATGACTGAACGTGTAAAGTGCTTTGGGGTCCTTAGGGACTAGCGCTATACAAATACAGGCCATTTACCATTTCACTGAAAGTTGAAAGAAGATTAATCTTTTACAGTTTTGGTGGGACGGGCCTCTTTTGCGTGTCTCTTGTCGGCATGATATAATGAAAACATTATTCTTCTCCTTTGAGTCTGACATACAAATGAGCAGAGTGATAGAAACGTGGATGATGTAAATAAACCCTGCAAGCATAGTCGACCAGTGTCATGATGCCTTGTGGGTGGAAGCTTCACAGATGGAAAATAAAACAAAAACAACAAAAAACACATACAAGATTTAAAAGATTAGCTTCAAGCAGCAGTGTTAATACCTCATGTCTCTGAAAGACTATGTTTGTAAGTAGTGCATGATTACTGATTAATAATCGGCTATTTACTAAGCAAACTTAAACTGCTGACTCCTGTAAGAAATCATCATTGCCGCTAACTGCTGTTAATTGACTTGGGATGCTAAAAAGCAAACTGATGTTCTGTGATTCAAATGTTTTCATTTTAAAAATGATTATTTGTTCAGTGCAGTGACTTGATATCACTTAAGAACTGGCTCAGTTACATTAGTGTAAACTTTGTTTATGTGACGAAAGCATCCATTGTGTGACCTACTAGTACAGATAGCCTCTTCACATTAACATTAACAATATCCAAGGATATTTTTCAGATGAGACATGCAAATGTCCTTTGGTTTAAAGAGAGTTTAGCATTGAGTTAGAGCCACATGTACAATAAACCACACATGATTTGTGGCTATTAAAAATTCACAATGCTAATGTGGAGATTAACATATTTATTTACTGAGCCATACGTTTTGCATGCTGAAGATGTATTTGTGAGCCACACATTACCCCAAGTCATCATTATCATCTTATGTAACCTCTTATATTGATTTGGACTCGTGATTCTCTTAATCTTTGCTCCATTACAGTAAATAAAATGAGATGAAAGGAAGAACAGGGCCTCAGTTTAAATATATCATGTTTGCGCTGCTAAATAATCTGTTTTCATTTGTCCAAATTATTCATATTTTTCAGTGTTTCAGTGTTAGATGGAAGAGCTTTAAGCTTGTTTGAATTTCATCATTAACTTGCCCTTTTGGATGGCAATGTTTACATGCATGTTGGCTTTTGGTGGATATCAAAGTGTGCTGAATATATCCATCCACTTTCTTTTCTTATCCAGTTCAGGGAGGAGCTGAAGCCTATCCTAGAGGCAGGGTCGCTAATCTGTCACAGGGCCAACGTGCAGAATATCAAAGTTATTTAAAAGGTCTACACAGTATGCTGGTATTTAATTTTAAAGGATTGACAAATGCAGATGACAGTTGTGGACCAGGTATGCAGAAGTCTGTTTACATAATGCATTGTCTCATTTACATTACTTTAATATTATATTACTAAACAGTAAGGTTTGCAACTGAATTCCGACTGAGCTCCTTTGCTTTGTTTATGACTTCATTGAATATTGTGCTAAAAGCAGCGAGTTGTTAAAGAGACTTGGTGATTTATAGTGAAGAGAAAGACATATCCTTAGGATTCCCATCACTACCTCTCCATTAAATTCATTCTCTGTAGGTTATTAAGTGCTCTCACTTACTTCTCACTTTCAAAGCCTTCTCTTGCCATCTTCCATCTTTAACCACATTCTATATTGGAATTGTATATTCCAATTGCCTCATATTAGAGTCATTTTCCAAGCTGTGTGCGCAAGTGGAAAAAAGAGTTAGCAGAGTCGATATTTCTTTTCTGAGGTAATCTGTGAGGATGTCACTGCAGTGCTTCCTTACACTCATAGGCCTCAGACTTGATTAGATGTGAACACTGACCTCATCTCTGACTGGCTTTTCAGAGCGCAGACAAGAAGACGCAGAAGAAATGTTCATCAGCTCACTTGTGCAGGCTGGCTAATCAAAGCCTTAGTGTGAGTTAAAAGAATTTGACATTGAAAATAGTTCAGCTGTTCCATTCACTGTACAACTATTTATCTTCCACGGAGCATTTCTTTTACATGAAGTCTTTTCCACTTCCTTGGTCTCCATTTAACAAGCCCAGCTGCTTAAGTGTAAATTATAATTGATTTTCACCACATTTAGTGGTTTCTCATTTAGTTTCTCCACTTAGTAAAAAGAATTAAATCTAATAATCCTCAACATTTGTGTTCAGTCTGAGACAATTACATCTACGAACTGATTATCGCACACAATTAGATTTAACAGGTTAGAAGGAATACTCAGTGAATCAGAACAGTGTGACTGTCTCAGTAACGGTCCATAGATGATTTTCCTCCCTGTAATTTTGCATCTGTACACGACCAGACTGGATTTTAGATCAAGCAATCAAGATGTGATTGGTACGGAGCCCCTCTGATGACTTGGTCCAAAAATAAATAAATTGTGGCCACAAAATACTACTCGAAATAGTATAACGAGCCCACGAAATACTTATCTGTGGCCACAAAATACAATTTTGACGGCACAAAGTAGGTATAGCATGCGCACGAAATGCTAATTTGTGGGCATGAATTGGGTATAACGTGGCAACGAATTATGCATTTGTGGCGCACATCATATTGATACAATTCCTGGACAGCTGTGTAGAGACATAAGCATAAGAGTAGGCTAAACCTATACACCATGGACACAGACAGTATGATTGAGTTTTATTTTAGGCTGGGAATGAGCTACAAATGCATTTTGAAAAGCCTGGCAATGCAAGGAGCCACTATTACGGAGAGACATTTAAACAGGATATTGAGAGCCCAGTTGCTGTACAGATGTAAGTACAACCTGGACGCCGGGATAGATTTTATTGTCAACCAACTGCAAGAGCCTGGGAAGGATCACAGTTATTGGTCAAGTGTTTCGTGCTCACAAATTAGCATTTCGTGCCCACGTTATTTCGTGCCCTCGAAATAGTATTTCGAAATAGTATTTCGTGGGCACAAAAAAGTATTTTGTGGGCACGTTATACCCATTTCGTGCCCACGAAGTAGTATTCTGTGGCCACAATTTATTTATTTTTTGGACCATGTCATCAGAGGGGCTCCGTAGACTGGAGTGCAGACTTTCACTAACAACTCAAGGGGTTTAACAAAAGTATTGTATTAACTCTTTAATACAAGTTAATACAGCCATTTTCATCATCAAAATCATCATTTAAAATGTAAGGATTGTTTTTGATATTTTACCAGCCACAGATTGTTTGTGAGTCTCGGTGCCATTCCTTTTTTGCTTCATTTGGCTGAATCTGAGCTGGAAATAGCACTGCATATTTAAGAAATCTTCTTAATAAATATAATTCTTCTGCTTCTATCAGCAGTCATATCATCCATAAAGACTAGTACCTGAGATCTACTGGCAGCCATATATGCCCATGCCCAAATATTAGTGTTGGACATGCTACTGTGTGCTTTAGCTCATAACCTGTTTCTCTCATTCTCCCTACTTTTGTCATTCCATCAGTCTGGTACATGTTAGTATTGGTTTCTTCTGTATTTTTATTTATTTTATTTTCATTCTAGGATTAATTTTTTTTCTGGAAAAGTCTAATCTGGCTTATCTGCCCTTGAATGTAACCAGGAGTTTTGTAATACTGCAAATGTAAAATCTGCAGATTTTACTTTGTTAATGTATAAGAGAGATGACTGTTGTTGTTAATCTTGCTTCAGAGTATCATCACTGAATTTTTTTTTGTTTGTTTTGTTTGTTTTGCCACATGGGTTCTTGGATGCTTTAAGCAATAAAATTGTCACACTCTCTTCGCCGCTCTGAAGAGGTCTTGTGCTGTTTTGGATTATTTGGCCAAAGGGTCTAACATTACATTAAGTAAAGCAGAGATATGAAAATAGAATGAAGAGGAAGAGATAAATTGAGAAAGACAACAGATAGTTACTCTGTTCTATTTTCTCCTAACATTGCCTCGAAAAGCCCTAAGGTTGAAATGCTGCAGAGGTGTTTGGAGGCTGTCGCTGTGCAGCCCGGGGGAAGATGTTAATAACACAAATTTTATTTCAGTGGACCTGGGCCTGTCACACAGGTATAGGTCTGTGACTTTTCACAGATTTTCATATATAACTTCCAGTGCAAAGCTCATTTATTATAGTTTTTATCGTTTTTAAGTGAATATATGAGTATTTTATTTGAGCGTAATGTCTGACAAAATCACAGGTGTTACTAAAACGCACGTCTTTAATGATAGTGACTGTCAGTTTGTTTTGGGGGGTTTTGCACATGCCCTGTTGTCATTTTGTTTACTCCCTTTTCTTTTTTGTCTTATTCCTATATATGCTGTCAGTTTTTTAATTGTTTTGTACTGCCCATTATGTAAAGAGCGAAAGGATGGCAATTAGCCTGTGTTTAACTTTTTAAATGTTCTGAAGTGTGTGTGACGTTTGGATTGCATCATTGCTGTTGCTTCAATTTAATGTAAGAATAAAACCATGTTCAAACCAACTCCAAAAGTTCTTAAGAAAAGATTTGCAAAAATGTGTATCTTGGTGTTTAAAATCAGTCATTTACATATACCTGATTGCAAAGTTTGCCCCATGGCGTTAGGTTTGTTCTTACATGGTGTTTAGTTTCAAGAAGTACTCAAAGACCAGAGCAGAACAGCATTTGCTGCAAGTTTAGAGGCTCTGTGATTGGTTTCACCTAATATGAACATTAATTAATTTCCAATAACTGAATACCAAATCAATCTTTCTAAATGTTTTACAAATGATCAACTCCAGTGATGTTGTTTCTTCACAGTAATGGATTGATTAAATAATATGGCATGATGAACAGAATATCATCTGATGGACAGCCATGTTTTTTTCTGTTCACCGTGACTGTACATGATTAGTTGGTATGATCCCTGGGTAGTGGCGCGTGAAATGTAGGGGCTCAGTGGACTGATGTAGCATCTTCATGAACATGTTATTATTAGCTGTCATTTCATAACCTGAGTTGTATCTATTTGTTTTTGCAGCCTCTAAGCTGACAGTCTTATCTCACCCATTTCCACTCATCAGGGATTCCCTCAAGAAATGTTCATTAGTAATAATAATAGCCACAGGTTAATTTGTAGCTATTTACTTCACACTCTTCTTTATGCTTCAAGCAGCAGCAATAAAATTATTAAAGTCATTGCACACAATGACTGCACATACACCTACAGATATAGTCACATCACACACCTTCACTTTGGGTTTTTATCTATGGGAATATAACAGCTACATTTCCATAATAAATTAATAGTGAACATATTTATGTAGCCTCACAGCAACAAAGCTCCAGCCAGCTCTTTATCGTTAATGTTGTTCCTGCTCTAAGCATTAGCACAGATGACCGCAGCATGATTAACCTTGGCATTGTTCCAACCCAGATCGACTGTGGGTATAAATAGCAACCAATCCTTGTTTTTTGCTTTTATTAAATTAAAGCTCAAAAGCTGCTTTACTGAAACACTTATACAATACACTTGAAATCCCAGTCTAAACATATTGGTATTGATAACAGCTTATTGAATTATTCACAGTGGTAACCACATCTTCTGTCTAGTTTGAAAAATTTAAAGTTGATTCAGAAAGGCACTGAAGTCAAGCTTATCCCAATTCGCACTGCATTACCTGATAACACCGGATCTCTGTGCAGGCCTACATTGATCTTGTGAGAATATTCTGCTCAAGCTGCAAATTTGCTACTTTTAGGGCAGACCTTCCCAAAGTGTGGGGCCCGCCCCCTAGGGGGACCGCAGAGCCATGGTAGGGGGGACGCGGGATGACAAGGGGGGAAAGAAAACAAAACGCTTGGACACTGCTAGCATGGGGCGCCTACAGAAACGCAAAGCAGGAGATGAAGCATCGCTGAATATGTTTCCAAACCAACTTCATTCCAAGCCAAAGACTAGAAAATATGATGAAGCATATCTTCCCTTTGGCTTCACCTGCACAAGTGCCGAGGTAGGTCTCCCCTGCAGAATTGATTTTCCCTTCGTAGGGAGCAGCGCTGGGCTGTTTAAATCACGGACAAACAGTATCCCACATTCGTGATTTTTAGTTCACAATCACTTCTTGTAATGACTAACTACTCCTGACATTTTGGAGATATACATACTATACTATACTTTCTACAGTAAAGTTACAGCGGGATACAAATAATATCAGGCTCATCCTGCCACAATTTGTTCCCGCGGTTTTAATCACGGACAAACAGCATCCGACAGTTGTTTATGTTTTTGAACCTATTTTGCACAGAGAGACAGTTTTTGAAAAATGTATTGATAGCAATATTGAATATTATTACACATGAAAAAAAAAACTACGCGTCAAATAATCACATCGTGATTATTCGTGATTCGTGATTAAGGCCTCTGCCTTTCTAAATAGAGGAACAGTAGCTGCATGTGTGTATGTAAGCGTGTAAAACCTGCAGATTGTCAGATTAACAGTATTTTGTCTCGATCTGCCATTCTGCAATTCATCTCAGGTAAACAATAACGTGGTGCACAGCGTGACGTGAAAAAAGGCACATACCTTTGACTTTGCGTGAGGAACTCTGTATTCCTTGTCCACACGTAAACGCAAAAAAGGAGTTTTAAAAAATAATCTGTTTTCGGTGATTCGAAACGCCGTTTACGTGTGGACGAAACAGCTGCGTTTTCAAAAATACCCGTGTAGGTGCAGACGTAGCGTAAAAGAGTTAGTAGTTTATTTTCTTACGACCTGTAATTTATTGCAGATTACTTGTATTTGCTTAATTGTTTACTAAATGTTTGAGGTGTGAAATAAACTGCAATGGAGCAAAATATGTGTGGGTGTGGTTGGAGGATGTGTGCGTGCATGTGCGTGCACTCGCGCGGGGGGGGGGGGCAACATTTTTCTTGTAAAACAAAGGGGGGCGCAGCAAAAAAAAGTTTGGGAACCACTGTTTTAGGGTAAGTTCATTTAACAGCTCTAAGTAGTTTTGTTAGTAAGGTACCTTGATTAAAATATTGTAATCTAGGGTTGGTGAGAGGAAGTGGGTTGGAGTTAAGATTTTAAAACCACAATGTGATGATGTCAGAGCTATAGAGAGACAGCGACAGACAGCTAGTTTATTTTTTCTTCTCAAAGTTTCCAGCCACAGATGATCTTATTTATTTATTCATATGTATCTCATAATGTACAACATGGCTGCTTGTCTTTATCTTTCGAAGCTTCCCGTACTTAACAAGGTAAATGAAGTGTGGACAAAAGCTTAAACAAACCCTCTGGGTTCTGATACACATAATGAATCACTATAGAAAAATTAAGCAAAATGACAAACAAAACCTAGGAAAACTCTAATTGAGACATTGGTATAGTTTAGTTTTATTTTATTTTTTCATTGTTTTTGTTTAAAACTTCTGTTTCAACTTCACATTATCAGTTACACTTTGGTTTATAAATTCAATAGCTTAAAGTTCAGTATTGAGCAGGAACAAACAGGATGATCATCATGAAAGAATGGTGACATCTGGAAAAACAGTTGGTTGCTGAGAGGGACCAGCGCACAGGGAGTACAGGCTTGGCAAGCAGAAGCGTGCTCTTACAAGAGTGGTACCTCTGGAGCCAGCTGACAGGAGGGCTCATTATCCAAATGTAGCTGATAAGTTTAAACAACAAGAACGTGAATGGAATCTAGAACACGAGGATGCTATTAAGTACAGGTTTTGTGTGATCTGTTAAGTGTTAGTGTGGAAGGTTTAATCATCTATACCCTAACAGAATTCTATTAGCTTGTTCTACGCTCTCTGGTGAGCTTTCCAAATGCATAAATAAAGCTAAAAAAACAAATAAGAAGAAATTAATCATATGTGGCTCAAGGGGGAAAACGCTAAAATATCATATTGTTCTTTTAAGTATATGAAATTATGAATGCAATCAATACTGTGTTTTTTTAGCCTCACTTTGTAGACCGACTGCCTCTAAAATGCTCAGTTACAAATATCAATATTGCTAAATCTTCCACTCTGTGAGACCATGGCTGTGTCCCAATTAAGAGACTGCACGCTTGAAGTACGCATTTTGAGTGCAACTACGTCACCGCCACGCAATGACGGCTGTCCCAATTCGAAGTGTACTTCAAATGCATACTCCAAATGCGCCGTCGATTTACCTAAATATCAAGCGTGGTCCGGTGCACGCTTCGTGGTCCCATATGTCCCACAATTCATAGCGCGGCGGTGGTGTGGATAATTTTGCCGCAAAATACGGCAGACGGCAGAAGGGGGCAGCCGAAGAGTGAACTGTCAAAAGTAAGTACTGAATATGATGTAATTTATTTATGTGCGAATGTTTAATAACGAAGAACATTAAAACATTACTGTTGGTCATATGTCGGCAAAGTTATGTGACATATATACAGGGCTCAGTGCGACCAATTTGGTCGCAAATGCGACCAAATTTTTCAGTGGTGCAACTAAAAAAAAATATTTGGTTGCACCTGTGCGACCAACTGTTCGGGTAGCAAAAAAATAAATAAAAATCTGCAACCTTCCCTGTGGTCAACAACAGACACACATTATGCCCCTATCGTGGACTAAACCAATCAGAGATAGTAAGGGGCGGGACCTCTCTGATTGGCCGTGGTCCAGTTGAAAGTGCAGGTGGAAGTGGGAGGTGAGTAGCTTGAATAAAGCGATATCAATTCATTAAATCCTGAATGACTTTTAAATATAACTGTGTTTTGCCAGAAACGCCAGATTCTCAGATTAAAGCTCACAAAACCATTTCAACAACAACCAAACAGCAAATGAGAGCAGGTACACGGACTCCACACAAAGACGTAAACACAGAGCGGAACCGACGCATCACAATCAGCTTTGTCTTTCTCGGCTTTCTCACCCGACGGCCTTAGACGGACACGCTGTCGGAGCTTAGGGATTCTGATGCGTCCGGTCCGCGCTGTGATTATGTCTTTTTGCGCTGATTCTGAGCTGCAGGTTTTGTCTCTCTCCAACCAAAATTCGCCGAGCCAGCAGCAAAAGAAGCAGCAAACTGTGCTTCACAGTTGATCAATGTCGTCATGAATTTTGCTGTTTTGCTTCCACGACTATTAAAATCACACTTCATGCACAGCTATCTCTCTCTATCTCTCGCTGTACTTCAAGAACAGTTTCCCATCTCCAATCTCTGTTTTCTGTATTATTCATTCGCTTATTACCCACCAGTCTACCGTTGTTTACAGCGCTGTCGGCTGCTGTCTTTTTCTTTTCTTTTTCTTTTTTTCACTTAAATGACCTCGGATAAGAAAGAATATTTTTTCTGTTGTTCAATACTGAAGAAATTTAAACTTTATATGCAGAACATTGTAGAATATTTTTAAGGTTATCCGCTATAAAAAGCCAGACCAGGAAAATCTCCTTCATGTTTTTCTTGGTCATTCATTTTTGTCATGACATCACTTTGATTAGTTGAGTATCTGAGGCTGAGACCACGGGACTGTAAAACATGATTGTTGGGCTTCATTTCTGTGCTGAACAGTCATTTCGAGATTAGTTACTAAATAGCAATTAGCTAATGTTGGTTATGAGACTAAAATCATCTCACTGTTGTAATGTAAATATAATATGGCCAATATTATATGTATTGTCAGATTATTATGATATATCAGGGCTCTAGACTAACTTTTTGCCATGGGCGTACAGGTACGTGGCGCACAAAAATTTTATAATAATTTATATAATATTATGTGTTTTTCTGGATACACTGTGCTTTTTCAGCATTCAAAGATTGATGACACCATGTCAGAGCACTGGCTATGAATTTCAGAAGGATCAGGCCCTAACTTAACAGAAAAGTTAACAATAGTTATTTTCTTATTACAGCTACATCCACTTCTGTCGTGCCTAGGCTGCTCACTACGGCTGGGTATCATCACTGATTTCTATAATCCATTCGATTCCGGTTTTCAAAGTCCCGATTCGATTCCACTTAGCCTCAGACAGTCAGAAATATTATAATTCTGATCATTTATCAGTACTGACTTCATCAGAATTGTGAAAAAAAGGAGACTTTCTTCACTTCATTTCACATAAATGCTTTTTATAAAAACAAACAAACAAACAAAGAGTCTTTCTTGACTTCCCTTAAGATACTTTTTATACCCTCCACATGTAAGCACTATTGTCTTCTTTTGTAACTTTGGACTAATCTTATGAAAAAAAAAGAGACTGCAGGTCCAACTTAAATTGCCTTACTTCCTTGCAAGTAATTGATTTAAGTTAATCAACTTGAAAACTTTAATACGTTTATTAAGTGACTTTGATAAACGTAATTCAATTACTTGTAAATAGTTATTTAAATTGGATTCCCCATTCTCTTTTTTTCAGTATATGTTGTCATCGCATGTTATGGAGGAAACAGTAGAGTGGAGCGAGTAAACCAGTGGTTGTACCTCATTAACAGAAGCTTCTCAAACCTTTTGTCAGAAAGTCGATTTCTTTTAGGCATGAGCACCAAATCTCCCAGACTAAAAAGTCGCTCCACAGGTTGGAGTGTTATACTTTAAAAAAAATTGTCTTTATGCTTGAAAACTTATGCAGAATCTGAAGGTCGTAGCCTGACATCAGGTAGTCCATGACTTCTTTTTCTGCAGAATAGGTCTCCTCCTCTGCCTCTGCCATCTCACCTTGGCTGCTAGATGTAGTAGCACTGGGCACACTGGCAGGGTTTTTTGCCAGAGGAGCAGTGGTGCAACACTCCGCTGTCAGAAGCTGTTTTACTCGCTCCCTCCTTCCTGTATCTCTCAGCCATTGGAGTTTGAATTTTGGACAACTGGCAGCTGCGAGAAGGGCATCTTTGTTGTCCAGCACACCGGTGAAACGAGTCTGAATAGCCTAAAAAACATAATCGATATTTTTATGCCTACAATTTATTATGTTATTGAATTACTTGCAAACCATGCCTAATACTGTCAGGGTTCCTGGGTCGTTGACCCAGTGATTTCAGTTTGTTCATGTTCAGTTTGGTTCGCCACATTAATGTTCTCACTTCCTGTTTTCTCCCGTGTCAGCTTGTCTCCCGTGTCATTAGTCAGATTATGTTCAGCCCTGTACTCACCTGTTTCCAATCATTGTCATCATTCACCTGTGTATTTAAGTTCCTCGGTTTCACCAGTTCTCTGTCGTGTCATTGATGTTGATGTTCATGTGATGTTCTGTTGTCGTTTCCGCCTGCGTTCAGCCAGCCAGCCATTCAGCCTTCCAGTCAGTTGTCCAGCCAGCCAGCCATTTTCTCCCTTTGTTCTGTTCATCCACTCCTCATAATAAATCTGCACCTACCTGCGAGTCCTGCGTTTGGGTTCCTTCTTCCTCGCCTCCACACGACGCCTGACAAATACGAGATCAGTATTATGGATTTATTTTGTTTTAGGTTACTTGTAAACATTTTCATTGTTTTAATCTTATTTTTCAGTGATAATTAATATTCTGCTCAATGTTGGTGAATTGTATGAAGCAAAAAATTTGACTAATTTCAAGATGGAGCGTACCTGTACAATGGCATCTGGAAGGCCTGCAGTCATCCTGGAGAGGTCATCTTTCACAGCCTGGGTCTTCTGCATCAGAACTTCAAGTGTTGGTAGTAAAGTTCCATATGGTTCAAGGTTCAAGGTTCTTTAATCGTCACATGCATAGTTATACAAGTATAACACACAGTGAAATGTAGCCTGATACGCTCCTCGACATGTGCAAAAATTGGGGGGGGGGGTGTAGAGGAAGAACATTATATATATATATATACATACATGTGCAGTAGTAGCAGCAAGCAGGTGAATTCTGTACATTAATATGAATAGACATCTGACTATATGGACAGTCGCCTTGTAAAATGTCCAGTGCTGCAGTCTGAGGTTTCATGGGCATGCAGTACTCATGCAGGTACTGGTATTCTTGATCTTTGAAGCACTTCAGTCCTAGCTTTGTGTACAGAGTATTCAGCTCACCCATGGTGATTTCTGCAATTATTTTACAGCATCAACAAAGAAATTCCACCTTGTGGATGTTGGTATTAGGAGCTTTCTTTTGCTGATTTCTTCCACTGTTTCTGATGCAAGTGTAGATCTACTCGATTTGGTCCAAAGAGCTGCGCATACACAGCCCTGCTCTCTGCATTGGTTGATAAATGTTTCTCCTCACATCACGTGTGCAAATTATGTTGATGGTGTGCGAAGCACACCTGCGGTGCGGGGGAAGAGACAGCTGACCATCACTTTCATTCTCAGCCGAGAGGATTTCTGACAGATCAGAAAAAGTGACATCATCGTCTTTGGGGGTGGACTCTTCCTCCTCTGTCTCTTCATCGGACTCCGTGACAGGATGATAAACTTGAAACGCATTAACAAAGTTGGATCCATTATCAGTAACTGTTGCAACTACTTTGGTGAGTAATCCATAAGAGGAGTGAATGTTTTCGATTTCTGTACCAGTGAGATCATACCTGTGTCTACCACGAATTCGCCTACATGCTAATGCAACCTTGTGGCGCTCTAATGTGGTTCTACTGATCCAGTGGAGCGTTACTCCCATATAGCTTCTGTTGTTAGCAGTCCAAATATCCGCGATAGTTGAAACAATGTCAATCTCATCAGTGCGGCCTTCAAATTTCTCTCCATAAACTCCTTCTCCAAGTAAGAAGTAAAAGTCGTTCGGTGAGACAGCTCGGCATTAACAGAAGTAGGGATCTTTTTTATCATGGCACGAAACGAGGGCGAGTCAACAGTTTTTATAGGTAGCATTTCTTCTACAATATACTGCGCGACCAACTTCTTCAATTCTTCATCACTTACTGGTTTTGCACCAAAGTCCAACTTTTGTTGTTTGGGGGGTTTAGGACCTTCTGCGGAAGTCACAGCTCTCTGCTTTGGTGGGACCCTCTCTGTGAGTTTGACTGTGCCGTGCTGCGACTCCAAATGTTTCTTTAAGTTTGACATAGTGTTTTTGAAGGTAGATAACACTTTTTCGCCAACACAGAGTGTACAACGAACTTTAATATCGAAATCTTTAGTTGACAGAAACTCAAAATAGTGACCATATTTCCAGCTAAAGAGCGAACATCTCTCTCCCTCCATCGTTGTTTACACTTTTTTATGGCGCTGGCTGCTTGTAAGCGGGAAACGTGACCTGCCGCATATGTGACGTTTCACGACACGTATGTGTTTGTCATCTGCTAAGTCGAAAAGACGAAACCAAATCTTTTTGCTTAAAAAAATAGTAACGCACAGTGGTTTGGACAAGTAACTTTAATCTGACTACTGTTATGGAAATAGTAACGGGTTAGATTAGTCGTTACTGAAAAGTGGTCATATTCAGAGTAACGCGTTACTAAGCAACGCATTACCGGCATCACTGTATATATATATATATATATATATATATATATATATATAAGGGGTGAAACGATACTCGTATCGATATTGAACCGTTCGATACAGTGCTTTCGGTTCGGTACGCATATGTATCGAACAATACAAAATTTTTTATTTATTTTATAAACTTTTCTTCTAACAATGCTGTCTGTGTTGAGAGCTCAGTGAATCTGCATTCGACTACTCTGCCTAGGCTGTACTGTCAAGCGCAGATCCACTGAGCGCAGCGCAAGCTAGCAAGACAGCTCGTTGCAATATGGCAAATTGAATCTCCCCCACCCTCATTCAGATCTGGCGTTTGGAACTATTTTGGTCTTCATGTGAAGTATGACCCTGAAGGTAAGCGTGTCATGGACAAAAGTAAAACAGTATGTCGGATGTGCCACGCAATGCTCAATTACATTGGTGGGAACTAGTGTGTTAGCGCAGTTAGCTTGTTAACGTGTTGACGCCGTCCAGCCCCACGCACGGGGCGATCCGCGGTAGCTCATTAACGGAGATTTGCCGTGTTGTGGCGTTAACGTCATTTCAGATTAACGCTAACAGCACTAGTGGGAACAAAATGAATATGACTGCACATTTACGCCGACATCACCCTAGTGCAAAGACAAGTGGAAGCAGACAAAAACAACAAGCACGCATGCTACAAACTTTACCCGAGTCATTTAGACAGCCGTTAGCACGTGATACTCCTTATGGGGACCTGATATGTTTAATATGCTGCTGAGAGTATACCCCAGAAGAAGCGTATAGTATAGCTTTTATTTTGGAAAGAGCCATTTCTCTGTAATAAACTGTCTTTTCCAAAGATGAGTGATTTCTCAATCAGATAGATTTATTATTTTATCCCTTTGTTATTTCAGCAACATTAAATTTAAAAACTGTACGTTTGAGTTAAAATCTCTATATTTATAATTTTAATAAATGACAAATTAAAAAAGCATGAACATTTTTTTGTATCGAAAAAAATATCGAACCGTGACACCAAAGTATCGAACCGAACCGAACCGTGAATTTTGTGTATCGTTGCACCCCTAATATATATATATATATATATATATATATATATATATATATATATATATATATATATATATATGTGTGTGTGTGTGTGTGTATATACTTGAATGTCAACGTGACCGGGAGCTGGTGATATGTATATATATAGTATAAAATAAAACAATAAATTAAAACAAAAACATGCTCCAAAGCTTGGTGGGTGCAGGAACAAACAATATTTTGTTAATGTTTGACCATATTGATCAAAATAAAGAAGCTTGGCACCATAAAAGGGAGCCTGACTGTGCAATGATTTGTAGATATGGGTGAATTTTACACTTGAATGTCAATGTGACCAGGAGCTGGTGAAGGTGCATTAGTAGTCGAGTGATATGGGCCCTTCTGTTTAACCTGGCATGCAGTCTAGCAGCAGCATTTTGTAAATGCATGCTGTTTTGCCGGCACGCAATCAAGAGTAAATAATGTGGATTATAGTGAATTGCAAAAGTTGATAATAGATTACATAAATGCATCAACAATCATCTTATAATGTTTGGGTCTATCTATTATTACTATGAAATTATGTGGAAAAGGGCAGTTTTGCATGATGCAGCCCTGATTCATGATTAGTACTTTGGAATTATCACAAATGTTTACAGGTAAGAAACCATGGCACTGTGGATATGAGGTAGCATGAATTTTAAACATATGACATTGTGATATATGTCTGAGTCTCTCTTCACTGTTACTCTGTAAGAGTCTGCACCCTTCTTTCCTCGCCCACACGTGTTCTTTTCATTCAGCTCACATAAAGCTTGCTGCTTGTCCTGAATTTTAAAACTCTAGTGGGATATTGCCTCTTAGAGCAGAGTGTTTGCTTTTTAACTCGGTATACTGTGAAGCATTTCACATGGTAGACATTATTGCCTTTTTTTTTTAAAGTGAAATACAAGCATCTCTCATAATCATTTTTAACCCTCTCGAGGCAGGCATTGCCGATTTGCAACAGTTAAAAACTAACAATCTGATTACCCCACATACATATTTTATGAGTTTTTTTCACTCAGACGTACCACTGCAGGACTTGGTTGTGCATTAGCAACAAAAAGTTTAATTTGAGCCTGAGAGGGTTAAATATGGTGTTAAGCAGACTGTCACGTAACTGTGGTGGTTAGCGATCTGCCTGATTGCTGGTTTTATTTTTCTGAAATGATGAAGATTTGGTTTGTCACTCAGAAGATCTTTCCTGAACATTACATCCAGGAAGTTTTTTTTATATGTTTTATTTTATACATTGCGTTAATGTAATCAACCTGCAAAATCTAACATTAGCTGACATCGTCTTCTTTTATTTTCAAATTAGTCAAATATATCAACTAGTCCTAAAATCCACTGTATATGTATTTTCTACGAATTAAGATTATTTTAATTATAATTATATACATTTCTAAACCAAAACTTAAAAGTTTCTGTTTTTCCAAATAAAAACAAGAGGAGAGGACTATTTTATATGGAAATTAACTTGCAACACACCCAGTGAGCTTGATTTGAAGTGGGTTTAATAAACACATTGCAATGTGGAGAGAGCATCCCTGTGAAACACTAGGACCAACTTTGAATTGTGGTCACTGCCGTTCACATCTTATATACAGAGACACAGAAAGAAAGAACGTCCCACAACACATGTTGGCCCCTCTCACAGGGGGGGCTATACCTCCTCCCTCACAGAGAGGATTATGACCTTGTTTTCTGCTTGGCCGTCACCTAAGGATTTACATCCCTGATAAGCAGAAGGGGTCTCACTATCTGTTTAACGTCTCCCATTACAATGGCCTCACTGTGTGTGTAGAGCAAAAGGCCCCTCTGTAGTGAACATGCATACAACTAAGTGAGAAAGTGAAATTACTATCACTGATGTGATATGATTAAATATGCGATTAATACATGACAAAAGAAATCTGCCACCACATTTTTTTTTTCTGTGACAGATTCTAATGTGAGCTCATATTTTTTTTATGTTGTGCTGATATTATTATATTGATTTAGTGCTAGTTAACTTGAACTACAGCCCCATCTCAACTTCCAAGAATGAATCACCCTCATCATTTTACTTGGTGACTTTACAAGTCTGGAGAATTCTGGTGTGTGTGGACAGAATGTCACCATATTCCCAGGACTGGCCGTCTTCACAAACTCACCCCATGCGTCAGACCTTGCCGTAGCAGTGAAAGAAAAATTTATAAAAATCGCAAGAGCTACATTTCACGTTCTACAGGTCTCAGTTAGCATGTCAAATGGGAGAAAGCGTGACAGTTAAAAAATTGAAAAGACATTGGAAGACATTGGAACAATGTCCTGTTGATAGACAAGACCAAAGTGGAGATCTTTGGCCATAATTCACAGTGCCATGTTTGGGGAAAAAAAACTCAATATAAAAAAAGCACAATATATCAGCACAAACTGATATACCAACTGTCAAGCACAATGATGCAAGGTTGAGGATTTGGACTTGTTTTGCAGCTGTAGGACCTGAGCATCTCTCAGTCACTGAGTTGACCATGAACTCTTATCTATATCAAAGTATTTTAGAGTCAAATTTGAGGCCATCTCTCTGACAGCCAAAGCTTGGCTGGAACTCATGCACATCATGCAGCAGGACAATGATCCCAAAGCATATCAACAACAACAACAAAATGGCTGAAAAAGAAACTTATGTGTTGCAATGGCCCACTCAAAGGACAGACCTCAACCTGACTGAAATGTTGTAGTCAGACCTTAAGAGAGCTTTGCATAATGCCCCAAAGCAGCGATAAACTCAAGCAACACTTTATAGAGGAGTGGGTCAAAATTCCTCAACATGTTGCGGGGTGACCTTATTATTTTAGTATTTATTTATTCTGTTCGATAGATACTTCACTTTTTAGGCCTCCTTGCAACCTGTAGATCCAAGAGAAAAATGTATATGGCAGTAAAACTTGCAGTGTGCAATGCTAACTGGCCCTTAAAGTTAAAGTTGCACCTCATGGTTTCAAATAGATGAGTATTTACTTTGAAGGCAAAGGGTCTCTGTTAACCAGATTGCATAGCACACTTCAGTTTTGGATAACAATCATAATGATTATGATGTTCAGTATTCCACTTGAATGTTCTGTCAGTTTTGGAAACAATGTTTGATCACCTGAGCAAGTTCAGTCTTCCACGTAGTCTAGAAAACTCCTCCTGCTTTTATGTTTGCTAATCCTCAAAGATGTACATAAAGTCCATAGAGATACTTGCCTATTTAGTCCATGTAATGGATTGACTAGTCCATGTATTTCCATATGGGACCCGTCTGTAATAATATAGTTATGATTAAACTGCATATAGAGCCCCTTCACTTGACCAGCAATTCAGTTCTACATAAATATTCATACTGATCAGATTGGGGATGATTAACTCCTCCCAATCCTCTCCCCATCTGCTCTCTCTTTTTTTCTACACTCTGTTTTGAAATGTAAGCCAACCAAATCCATCTCTTTAATATACCATATTCCATGGATCAAAATGCTACGCAAGACACTTCAAAAATATTCATAGAGCAAAGGAGATTAAGGAGAATATGAAATCTCTTCTTATAAATCACCTTGACTCAAAGCTGGAGATGGTTCAGAGATGGCTGGGAGCTCCGAGCTGCTTGTCATAATGATCCGCTCCAATGAGTTATAGAGAGCTACACTCAAGTTGAACTCCAGATTATATACACTGACACCGTCTTTATTTATTTATGTGGTGTATTTAGAGTAAAATTTAGGAGGGTGTGCCCTTATCAATTTACCAGTTTTACAGAATGCTTGTTTGCTTCCCAGACACCTTTATATATCAGAATTTGCTATTCTGATAGGAGTTGTATGTTAGATATCTTATATGTACTATAGATATATTATATATTCAATGCAAAGCTTGTTATTCTCATCTTGCATCAGACAAATCAAAAATAATTGTGCCAAAGCCAGTTAAATATAGTGTCTGACAAGCTCCCAGTGTTTGAAAATGTATAACATCCTGCTATTCTTACAGAAGAAAAGGTAAATCTGAACCTCTACCCTCAGAGAACTCCAAACTCTACATGTAGGCACATTACATACATTACTTTCTGTGAACAGAATATGTGAGATGCGGTATGACTCCAGCTGCAGGGGCTGAAAATCTGTCTATCAGTCTGTAAAAGGAGAAGAATGAGTCTGGCTGGAGAGTCTGCTCACATCTCCCAGAGCAGTGGAAGGAGACAGCAGCAAGACCACTTATTTAGACCAGTAGCTATTCATGGGAAAAAAGGACTGAGTCTGTTTTAATTCAAGTGTGTGTGACTTGTGCAAATTGTGTGGCAGTGGGAGAACATCTGGTGTGTTTTGTTTTTGTTTTTTGTTGTTGTTTTACAATAATCCTTGTCTTCTTTTATTTATTCGATGGGTATATAAATGGTTTAAACATTGTCAGGAGTTACAGTACATTTGTGCTTTTATAGCAAAAGATTGGTATTAAAATGTCCTCTCAATCTTACCAAACATGTATTGCTAAGAGCTACAAATAGCTTTGGATCCATCTGTTCATTCAATTTCTTAACTGCTTATCCAAGTTGGGTTAACATGGGGAATAGAGCCTATCATATCTGTTGAATGGGAACAGAAGGGTTACACCACAAACAAATCGCCAGTCCATTATAGAGCTAAACCCCAAACATAAACCATGACAACAGAAAAAAAAAGAAATCTTGGAACTGGTAATCAAAGCTGTGCAGAAATCAAAACAGAGAACTTGTAGCATCGTTGATTTCTTGTTTATTCCTGTCATCTTTCAAAGCAGAAATTAAGAAATGACAGAGCTCCTGGCCACTGAGCTACTCCACTGTGACTGTTAGGTTTCTGGACTTTGTTGGAGTCGCCACAGTGTTAATGTGAAAGAGACATTGTTTTATGTCTCAAGATCACTGAGACCTAGAACAGTGCTCCCTGTCCCCAAAGTTAACTGGACAATAAAATTGATGTTTATCAAAGAGAACAAGGACACGTTCCACTGTTATTTCTGGTTCTTTACTTGCTCTTTGTAGTCCTTCCTTTGCTGTCCTCTCTCTCACTTGTATTGCATTAAGGTTGTTCACTCTCTCAATTTTACCCTGTTAGCAACTGGTTTATGTGACACACTCCTGAAAGCACCCTGGATGCATTGTCAAAGGAATGCAAAAGAGAAAAATAGAGGCACAAAGATAGAAAAGGACAATTTAATGAGATGGAAGCAAAAGACTTGAGTGCCACCATCCAATGAGAGCCATATACAACTGCATATGTGGAACATAATGTATGCTTAAGAACCCAGTCAGTTATTGCATAATTTAAATCAGTGGTGTTATACGTTCCAAGTCTGGCACTGCTCCGATCACATCAATTTCGTATTTGAAGGTAAAACTGGCAAAGAAAGTGGTGGAGGTTTGAAATGGCATCCCGGTGTTTTGGACCAGTCCCCGAGGGAGAGAGACTTGGCTGGATGAGGCAGAGTCAGATGATAAATGTAGCACTTTGCAGTAGTCATATAGACCAATATACTGAGATCACTCATTTCCACTGGAACATGCTGTTCCATCACTCTGTCACCCTCCCTGGAACCAGACGACTATTAGGTGAATACTGATCTTCTTAGTGTTTTTTAATGAGATAGAAATAATCCAAATGTAAGATTTTTAAAGTATACATAATCTAATTTAATTCATAATTAAAGGCATGAAGATTCTTTAAAGCATGCAGCAAAATTCCACGTTTTCTGCAACAGTGTCTTGTCTACTAAAATGCTAAATATGTGTCACTATCAATGTTGGATAATGGCATGTGTGTTTAAAAAAAATAAGGTGTGTGTGCCTAAAAAATAAAAAGGTTTGTGTGTATAACTTCAGACAAAGTGTGTGCATCTAACTTCAAAAGTCTTTTCTCTTCGAAGGCCACACTGCAACACAAACAAATTAAATATAAAAGCAAGAACCTAAACCAAATTAGACTTTATTTTGTCTTCGAGCTCAGGTTGTTTATGCAGGTGCTCTGCAGCCGTGGTTATAAGAATGAGCCGTAGCGTGGGAGTAGTTATTTTGAGGATGGCAAGATATTACAGTACAGAAGAAGTTATAGAAATGGTCATTCACTCTGAGTGCGAGGATGGCTCCTCGTCATCCTCCGAGGATTCTGGGGGTGACACAGAGGATTCATCAGCGGTACAAACAGAGCAACTGGAGTCCAATTCTGACTCATCTGATGTCTCGTCTGAAAATGAGAGCAAAGGGGAGATGGACTAAGCAGCAGCGGGATGGACTTCAAAAAACTGAAGAATATTTTGGTTTCCAACAAACACGGAGACACTCCGGTACATCCCAGCAGCCACTGGTTTTCTCCCGACCTGATCTCTAGCTTTGTGCTGTCCCTGACGGACGAAATCTTGCAGCAGTTCGTGGTGATGACTAATCTGCATGGGAAACGAGCTGTCAAAGAATGGCGAGATATGGACACTGAGGAATTCCGGGCTTATGTGGGGCTGTTTGTTTTGGCTGGTGTTTACCGGTAAAAAAGCGAATCAACCCTTAGCCTCTGGAGTGAAAAATTGGGACGGCACATTTTCCAGGCTACAATGTCCCGCAAGAGATTTCATCACATCAGCAGGACGCTGCATTTTGATGAAAAGCTATCCCGACCCTGACAACGTCATGACAAGTTGACTGCCTTCTGGGCATATGTGGACGCACTGCCTGGGGATGCTGTTCAGCCCAGACATGTCTGTGTTGACGAACAACTCATCCCATTTAAAGGCAGCTTCAGGCAGTACATGCCAAAAAAGACAGACAAATATGGTGTGAAGATTTGGGGAGTCTGCGATGTCAAAACGCCCTACGCCTGGAGACTGCAGGTGTACACGGGCAAAGCAGCTGGCGATTGTGGTGAAGTCAACCAGGGGATGAGGGTGGTCCTGGAAATAACAGAGGGGCTCCAGGGACATGTCATCACCTGCAGTAATTTTTTCACCTCGTTTGCACTGGCGGATGAGCTACTCAAGACAAAACTGGCGCTAGTTGGCACAATTCACCAAAACAAGCCTGGACTTCCACCTTATTTGCTCCAGGCAAGAGGGAGAGTGGTCTTCTCCTCCACCTTTGCTTTTACGAAGACCCACACACTTATGTCTTACATCCCTCGATGGGGCAAGAATAAGCACAAAACACCACAGTCCAGACATAAGCGATGAAGGGAAGAGAAAGCCCATCATAATACAGGATTACAACAAATGTAAAGGAGGTGTCGACAGCCTTGATAAGGTAGGCGTCAGTTACGCACACATTTATTCATTCTTGCTAATATATTCTTGTGTAAAATATACATGGGTTTTATGTTTTTGGGTTTTTTGTTTTTTTGTTAGGTTGTTGGCACCTACTCCTGTAGGAGGCGAACAAATCGGTGGCTATTGGCCCTCTTCCACAACCTCCTTGACTTTTCCTGGCAGAAACCATACAGGAGGAGGCTGTACATTTAAGAGGTGGGAGAAATGATGCTGAACACACACATTATGAAGAGAGTGTGCCTTCCCCGCTCATCAGCCGCTGCAGGTATCGTCACAACTGCGCTGGGTGCGGCTGCGTGCGGCTGCAGTGGATCTAAGGGAAGTGCGAGTTTTGCATCGACAAAAAGAGAAGAATTGGGAACGCTTGCTGCAAATGTGGGAGGTTTACTTGCAAAGCCCATTTGCAGCCTCTGCTCCACCTGAGCAGGACTGTTACACCCAGCCACATATGCGCTCTTTCTCTCTCTCTCATACCATTCCCGTTCCCAGCAACATAAATCATCGTGTTCATCCTTCTGAAATAAATGTTTTTCTGCTTCAAACTGATCTTGTATTTTTATTTACATATTTTTATTTTATTTTAGAACGCAAGAAGGTAGTAAGCATTTAGTGGGGAAAAAGTGAAAAACATGATATACAGGCTACGATTATTAAATTTATGTGCCCCTGCAAAAAAAAATAATAATGATGGATCAAGATCCTGTTGGTGCCAATCTTTGACCCATTTCTTTGTCCCATGTATTTTATGTTAAATATTTTAGTTTTGGGGGGGTTTTTTGGCTAAAAAAATAGTGCAGTTATGTAAAGATACTGGGATTTAAAAGGTTAAACCCCGGTTAAACCCCCCAAAATATAATTAATACTTGATATTAATATTTTAAGCAGAAGTAGTTTTAAAAGACTGACTGAAAGTGGAAAAAATATTAATATATAACATTTTATAGCACTTTTTGGGAAGGTGCAATTTTTTGTCCTTTGGAAAATTTACCGTGTTTTCTGCACTATAAGGCGCAATTAAAATCCTTTAATTTTCTCAAACATTTGACAGTGCTTCTAATAACCTGAATTCTGGTTGTGCTTACTGGCCTCAAAATGATTTTATGTGATACATGGCGCTCAAAAATCTGTCAAAAAATGTTTTAGTACCACTTTGGATGGATTGCCGGAGCATTGCAGCTACCGCAGTCAGGAGCCTTGTGGAGTACTCTGGGTCCAAAACTCCATCTTCTTCAGGTCCAAAATGCTGTGGCATCACTTTGAGTTAAAAACTGTCAAAACTCTTTCATCTTTAATAAAATGATCATCGTGGCTTGCTCTACCAGGTGAAACAATTAAGTTTAACATCCAGGCATCCATGAAAAATTTATTTTATATAAAAATTTATTAAATTTAACGGCGTTAGAAGTCAGCAGGAAGTTAGTTCGCTAGTTTCCCCTTAAACATGACATACCATGTTCTAACTGAGAGATTTCTGAAAAAATTAAAACGTACAGCTCTGCTATCACTTCCAACATAAATGAAGATAGAAAACTAAACAGCAGTGACTTTTGTAGGTAAAGTGTGCATGTTAGTCCCCATAGGGAAATAGTTCCTCTGCATTTAACCCATTCACCCAGTGAAGCAGTGGGCAGCCACCAGTGCAGCGCCCAGGGAGCAGTGTGTAGGGACGGTACCTTGCTCAGGGGTACCTCAGGGTAGCCGTTCAGTGGAGTCAAACCCCCGACCTTCCGATCATGGGGCCACCACTCTACCTACTGAGCTATCCCCTGGGTTACTAAGGTTGGACTAGCTGGTATATAATGATGTGCTACCTGATTCCTAGCAACACGGCTATGTTAGCATAACAAACACAGTAAAGCTGGAAGATGAATGCTAACTTTTTTCCACTCGATAAAAGTTAACGTGAGCGTTCCCGATGGCTGGGGACAAAGGCAATCACATGGCAGGATGCTGTAAATTTCAGTCAGAATAACAACGGGATAATCCATCCACAATATGACGTCAGTCATTAATATACTGCAACAACATGGGAATAGAGCAGCTGTGAGAGAATTCAACATTAATGAATCAATGGTACGGAAGTGGAGGAAGTAAGAAGAATGAGTTGAGTAAGATTTGACTTATCTGACTGTTTTGTTTCACTTAGTACTCCTTATAATCCGGTGTGCCTTATGGTCTGAAAAATATTTTAAATTTTTTAAAATGATCTGATTTAATGTGGCTACTCCCCGTATTCTGTTACTCCCCAACACTGTCTGTGAGGTTTACTTGTGGTCAGGGCCCACTATGGAGCTAAGGATATTTCAGAGCACATTAATAGTTCTCCAGTATTATACAGTGATAACTACATATCAATTTATTTTATCTCAAATATGTCAATGATCGTAATCTGACAGTCCCTGAGAAAGATCCAGAATCCTATAATATCTTCCATTAATGAAATCATTTGTTTTCCGTTCTAATAATAATTCTCTCTAAAAAGCTGACTTCTCTGTGTTCTGCACTGTGGAATGCAAATTCCAATGCCATGCTGTGTGTTTGCCAAATAGCACAACTGAAAATATCTGGTGTGTCTTGTGTAAATGTCTCTGTTTGTAAAAAGCAATAAATGGCATTGCGATGACTGTACTGATGTTCAGCTTCATGATCATCTACTGCGAGTAGATGCAGAATAGTTCGAGTCTTTTTCTTGTCATGTCTTTCTTCCTGATACAATTAATTCACAAATCAGAATTATGCTAATACTCACAAATTGGTTAATGAGTGTTTGTTGCTTATTAAACGTTTTCTTAATTGAAAGAAATTTTACTGTAATCTATTCCCTACAATTAAAAAATAAGTGATAATATTTCCCTGTACAGGAGAAAACAAGACTAAGTAAGATTTGTAAACAAAGTACCTGTGTGCCATAAAAATGAATATATATATCTGAAAAGTCACATGTGACTAAATACCACAAGATACACTAGATCTAGAACTCTGTTTGCAAATTATTGACTCAATTTTTGTTTTACTAATGACAACAAGATGCTATGCATAAAAATGCAACGTCGTCAAATGATTATTTTGCCTGTACCTCACTAATTAAATATATTGTAATCCCATCTTCTTCCTCAGGTCACTGTTTTTCATACATTTCTATAAAAAAAAATCTTCAAGTTGGAAGATTGCAGTAAATGTACAGAAATTAATCTGTGGAAATAGCTGAAACAATTTGCATGCTTATCAAATATTCATCAAAGGCCATACTCATTTCTAATTAGTAGCCTCTGTGCCTGCAGAAACACTTTCTACCATTAAGAATTCTTAATTCTAAATGTTCTTACACATTTCTGCATGTTCTCTGTGTCACATCGTTGTTACCTTGAAGGCTGATGTTGTTTGATGATGCGATGATGGTGCCGTATCCACATGCTTGAGTCCAGCTAATGAGGTGGGTTCTCCCCTGTGTTATACCAAGCCGTTAATACACACTGTTACTGCAGTTGCTTTACTGTGATGTGATTTGTCTTTGTGGATTCAAATCAGCAGCAGCTGTCAGTCACTGTGAGTTCAGAGATCCAACAAAGGAAGTCAAACTGTCAGAGGCAGTACTATGGCTGACACACACACACACACACACGCACACACCCATTCAAGTAGCAGCACCATCCTGCTGTGTTTGTTAACTCCATTTTAACTGAGTGAGTTTCATAGCTGTCATGTTTTAAACACTGCTGTACAAGCTGTGCCATGGATGTGCATGTCTTGTGGTCTTGCAGTGCCTGATTTTCCCTTAGAGATTTACTGGCTACCCAGGATGTCTCTTACTATCAGCCAGAAGAAGTGTGTGTGAGTGTGTAAATTTGATTTTTTGAGACCAGAAAACACATTTGCACTTGCTACTGCTCTGTAGGCAGAAATGCATGTAAAGAGACTGCCATAAAAAAAGAAGAAATCAGACAAACTTCTATACTGTGCATCTCATAATACACACAATTATATTAAAATGTTCCTCGTCTACACAACATTAACTTTACACATTTGAAATGAAATTATCACAATTGTGGAAACCATGACTGCTAAATTCTCACCTGTATGAAAATTTACATTTTATTTATTTATTTAAATCTAACAACAGTCTGTTCACAAAAAGGAAAAAAGGCTTTTACCATTTCACTTCCACACACAGCTGTGAAGCTTTTCATTCTGATTATTCTTATTTTACATATACCCAATCTCTGTTGTAGTTCGGTACAGCACGCATGTATATATGCACAGAGGCTACTAATTACTAATACCTTCAAGCTGACAGCATGTTGGTGCCTCCTTAACAAATAGAACAATAACATCATGTAATATAATGTAAAGTTGCATGGTAGACCTAAATGCAGATGCATAAAAGTCCAATGAGTACAACCATACAAGGGGGGGATAATGCAAGGACTCTAACAGACAACTAAAAAAAGGACAAAGGGTGACAGCACTGTTTAAACAAATGGGGGTAATCATGGAAGTAGAAAAAGTAGTGTAACTGAGGAAAAGGGTATCTGAACACAACCAAGGAGAAGAGAAAGGAATTAATACTTGTGACAAATCAAGGCAGACAGAAGGTGAGTAACATTAACCCAAACAGGAATGAACTTAACAGAGGAAGAAGGCATAGGAGGATGAGACAAATGGGAACTCTCAGGTAACAAATAACAACCACAAAATAAGAACAGAAGCTAAGAAGAAAACCAGTGCATACGAATGCCAATAAACTGGTGTTTGCTGCACTTATCTTCAGCATCTTCTTTACTATCTACAGAAGCAAGAAAGCAATTTGCCCTGGTGCTGGCTACAGTGTCCATGTTTGCTGTTTGATTAGGTCAAAGGAAGCAGTCTTCAGTTTTCATTAAAGCTTCTGATGCTCTACTATCCTTTACAAAATTCTGCCTTGCAGGTTGGCAAGCATGTTGTAGGCTGCAGTTTGCTGAACCCAGAAGGAGTAGTAAACCTCAAAGTCATGACAGTTTGCAAATCACGAACGACATAAATAGACTAGGAATTTAAAAAATCAGTGACATAAACTCAGCTCTCTTTAAATCATGATAATTATCTTAAATTTTTTTACTAATACTCTTTATACTCAAAGAAGCAGATATGACAAAGTAAGATATTTGAGTTTTTTCACTGCACAGCACGTCAGTGCAAATGTACTTTATGCAGGACAGCACCTTGAGGCCCTAAGTTTAAATTAAGGCTACTGCCTCACATGATGTGAATTTTATGCCACTGAGAATTTAAGTTTTGTTCTCTTTGCTAGGCAATGGGACGACATACGTCTCTTTAGTGACCAGTCCTTGGGCCTGTCCTCTCATATACTGAGTTAATCTAAAGCTGAACAGCTGTCCCTTTTCCCAATCTGTCTTGTGTCAGAGCCAGAGGGCTGGAGTTGCCCTCTTGTGTCTCTTCTTCACCACAGAGATCCCACATGCAGACTAACTTCCATTTTCGGTCCCTTAAACAGGACAAAAACTGCATATCTTCTTCAGTCATTTCATTGACATTGCTACGGTTTTGCAGGTGATATCATCCATCACCTGCAAACAACATACAATGAGAAAAAAAACATATTAACCTCGATTATCCAGATGATGAGATATTTGTGATGCAAATGATTTTCCACTTTAATTCTAACAACAGTTCATTACTTTTCATTACTAATCACAATATGTTTTCATCACGACCACTCAGTCCTTTGCTAGAGTTGTGAGTCCAGCTGCATTTTCTTTGTGTCATGATCACAGTTTGTATTTGTGTGATGAATTGTGAACGTAAATAGCAGTTGCTTGAATATTGCAGGTGAAAAATGAATGACTGACTGAATAAAAGAATGTTTTTAGGTCAGCTCAGATTAGACGCTTTTAGACATGGGATTATAGAGCAGTTTAACTGATGCAGATAAAAAAATGGTAAACTGTGAGGAATATATCTGACATGGTCAGAAAGCAGGAAATGAACACAAAAAAGAGGTCCACAGGGACTCAACTGGAGAATACTCCTGAGAACATGTCAAGTATTCTGTTTCTGTTGCTCTCAGAAGCAGGAAAGACAGACAATGCAACCCTACAGTAGTGAACGCGAAGCAATGTTAGACCTCAGATTTGTGGGTGTAAAGGCAGCACAGACACATCAGAAAGAGAAAAAGATCTTGATCTGTTTTGTTTATTTTACATTTTCCCACACATTATTTTTTTTGGAAGTGACTTCATTCCGACACACTGACAGAAAACAGCATGTACTATATGTCTGTGACCCAATTACCTCGCTAAAATACTTCTAATAACTTGTTTGAAGTAACACTTCGAGTGCAATGTTAGTTCAGAAGAAGGTGGCAATTTACTCTGCTGTCAGAAAAGATTCTGAGACTTGGTTTGGTGTGTGTGTGTGCACTTGTTTAAACATCTCTATGAGGACCAATAATTGGCATACCACTGTACTTGTGGTGAGCAGAGATGGGCAGTAACACGTTAAAAGTAATGCGTTACTGTAATCTGATTACTTTTTATCAAGTAACGAGTAAACTAAGGGGTCAATATTGTAAAAAAAGTAATCAAATTACTGTTACTTTTCCATAATCACGCTGCTTTACTAACAGTGAGTTCTTTTCATGAGAGTGTATCATGACAATTACAAGTGTGCAACGTCCGTGGCAGCAACAGACATGTGTCGATCAACAATGGATAATATGGAGTGGGGGAGACTACGACTGTGCAGCATTTGAAGCATGACATGGACAGAGGACAACACAGGGCTTAAACGCACAGAGGGGAGCAATCAGTGAATGAGAGACATAAGGGAAACACAGCTGGGGCAAATCAGGGCAAACAAGACAGGGGGAAGAAAAACCTGATACAATAAGCTGAGACACGGACTTCAAAGTAAAACAGGAAACATAATACAGAGATGCAGACTTGACAAGGGGATACAGCAGACAGGGGAGACAGAGCAACTAAGGAACACAGACAGAAAGCAGAACACTAACAAAGAAACCAAAAGACTAGAAATGATAAATAATATCACAAAGTTCAATACCAATGGAAAACTGAAAACTCTGGGTCGATGACCCAGGGACCCGAACAACTTTGGGACAGAGTTTTGGACCTAGATTACTCTGCGAGGCTCCGGGAATCCATGCGGTGCAGCTTCTTAGCTTACCAAAGTGGTACTAAAACATTTTCTGACAGATTTTTGACCGCCGTGTACCACATAAAATCATTTCGAGGTCAGTAAGCACAACCAAAATTCGGATTATTAGAAGCACTGTCAAATTTTTGAGAAAATTAAAGGATTTTAATTGCGCCTTATAGTGCAGAAAACACGGTAAATTTTCCAAAGGACAAAAAATTGCACCTTCCCAAAAAGTGCTATAAAAATGTTATATAGTAATATTTTTTCCACAACCAAACCAGTAAGCACAACCAAAATTCATACACAAGGCGCACCGGATTATAAGGTGCACTGTCGATTTTTGAGAATATTAAAGGATTTTAAGTGCACATTATAGTGCGGTAAATACGGTATACAGAATAAAATAATATATCGCGATATATATCTCTACCGCACATGCTGCAAATTATACCGTGATATGGATTTCAGGCCATATCGCAATGAATATATGCATCATATCACTTAATGATTGTGATATTCTGGGATCTCTTACTTCGTAACTTAGTTTGAATTTGATGTCTCTAATACTGTACTAACTGTTGTTTTTGTGTTTACAAGAGCTGGAGAGACGACCTTCATAAAAATAAACCAATAGTTTAAGTTGTCCCAGGTTCTTTCACCTGAAGATCATAATGATTTGAACACCTGATGTTATGAAAGGGGACAGTCATTCCATGCAGAACAATAAGCAACAGCAAAGAAAAATGAAACTTCAATAGTCAATTTAGTTCTGTTGTGAATATTTTATTTAAGACAGTGTTGTCTTGTTATAACCTGTCAGGTTCACAATATACCTTCTAGGATTGCAAACACTGTTAGCTGAACTGAATTCAAACACTTCATATATCAGAATGATATGGTCCAAAATTAGGAAATGATAGAAGATGGGTCTTAATGTAACCCTGGTTACTCATTATTAATTAGAATAATGAAAATTACAGTAGGCCAATGTCAGAGGATCTTGGAACAGCAGGAGCCCAACCAGTAAGCAGTGCACAAAATGGTGTATTTGACATACAGCAACTGCAGATAAGTGTATATTTTCTACAAAATAACAAACTAAATTAAAGTGTACCATTGTCAAAGGAGCCTTTGAGGTTATTTTCGGTGTGTGTGTGTGTGTCTCTGTGTTCGCTCTCATGTACTTTCCCCTGCAGATGCCCTTACCTGAGGCTTCTGCTCACAGTTTGAATTTGAATAGTTATTATCTCCTCAGCTGGATGTTTATTGAAGTGACTAGGTTGAGTGTCTTTCTTGAAGGCACATCAGCATGAATTGCATTATTAAAACCACCAGACAACAATAAAACAATGTGTAATGTATTGATATTCTTCGCCATCTTGTCACATGGCAATTACAGATTGACCTGATTTAGGGGCCTAATTAACAGTAAATAAGGAAATGCATTATGTCATTTTCAGAGATGGGCAGTAACGTGTTAATGCAACACTGGTCACAAAATAAACGTTTAACATGTTTTCAGGTGAGAATGTAACTGTGTAAACCTCAAATATCGGCTCAGTTTATCAGGACACCACATATTTTCAAAAGCGCTCCGACGTTTTCGGAGACGTCTGTTACCCACTAGCTCGATAGCTAGCCGGGGGCAAGGCTCACTAGAGCCTGTGAGAACACCGGACTCCTGGCAAATCGTTTTCAAACCCACCGCCGTCTTTCGCTACTCAGGTTAAACATACATAAGTCACTTACATAACTTCAAAATGTTATTGTTTGGCTTTTTTTTTAAATATTGTATTTGTTCCTGAGTAAATCGGTTTGGCTGAAATTAAAGTTATAGTTTTTACACAGCTGAATAAACGTCAAGCAGACAACTGATTATCAGAAGTGTGAGATGCTCGAGAATATACTCCGGTGTCCTGTTATATTTTAGATAGCAAGGAGTTAAACTTCACCGAAACAATCTGCAAATTTCATTAAAATTTAATAAACTATCATCTTGTCTTTATTTTTTGTTAGCACATACCTTTTTTATCAATTATCTCATTTAATTCTAGTTTTGTTTTGCGTATTTTGTTCAATGTTTCCTGATCTTGGTGGGACGCGTAGGCTTCTTCTAGTGATTTGATGTTTTTTTCTAATTCCTGAATATTTTTGTTTTCTTTTTTCTTTTTATGTGATGAGAAAGAAATTATTTTACCTCTCATCACAGCTTTCCCTGCTTCCCATAGAACAGAAGCTGATGTTTCGGGAGTGTCATTATAGTCCAAATATGAAGTCCACTCTTTTTTAAAATATTTAATAAAGTCTTCATCTTTAAGTAGCAATATATTAAAGTTAGCACATACCTTAAACACTTAAAGCTGTAAGCTAATGATAGTTATATAAGAGCAGATGCATGCTGGTGCAATAAGCTGTGCGTTTTACGTCCAATGGATGCATGATCTGATTAGTCGACTAACCGCAAAAATAATCGGTGACTAGTCGACTATCAAAATAATCGTTTGTGACAGCCTCTGCAACCATTCAGCCACACTTCCACAGTCCAGTATGAATAATATCTGGAAATCCTTGCTGTGTTGAAGCAGATATGAGTGTCTCACTCATCCTGGCATATAGCTTGATCTCATCCATGTACAGAAAGTGGCTAATGGTGGCTCCACTTCTGAATCTACAGTATATCCATATCCACTCCTAGTGATCAGCTGGCATAGAGGGTTAAGGCGTATGCAGAACAGCAGTGGGGACAGTGTAATACCTTGGTATATTCCATACTTGATGCTGACTTGTGCGATTGTCTTGGACTTGGCCTCCATTGTTGTCTTCACAGTCACATTCAGCTCATGATGAATGTTACTAAGGCACTATTAGCCTTGTCCTCCAAGCACTCCAGTATCCATGTGTGGTGCATTGAGCCGTAGGCTTTCATATAGTCAGTCCAAGTGGTCATCAGGTTGGTCTGAGGCAAAGGTAAATATCAAACAATGACTCAGTGAAATGTAGCACTAGACAGCACCTGAACCTGACAAGACGCAACAGCACCTCTTGATTGTCTGGCAGCACAAATACGAAGGCTGCTAACAGCAGCTACTCATTAAGACTGGCTAACACTGGGCAGAATAATCATATATATATACTCTCACACACACACCACGTCGGCCAGTGAGAAAGAAATATAGACTGTGCTGAAAAAGAAAATAAGATTGGATTGAATTGTCAGTAGACAGTTTCTTCAAGACACAAACAGTAATTTCACATCTCAGGCGTTGTCCCTGTTGCATTCCTTTCGACTTCAAGATGGTTGCCTCTATTAATTTATTTTTGCTCTCTCACTGTGACCTGAAACACAGCAATCTGGCTTTTCAAACCACAGGAAAGCCATTAGATTCCATTCAGTTAAATGGTGCCATTCATCACTGTATGAAATAAGTAAAAGACATCACTTCTTCATGTGGTGATACATAATAGCTTCCTAAAAGCAAGAAAAGACAGAGGGATTTGGACATTGTGGAAAGCCACATTTACAAGCACTGAAAAACAGCTAAAAGTTATCTGTTCATGATTAATTTCTTCAGTCTGAGGATTCTTTGTACTTTTGTTTCAACAAGTGAGCAATAAGAGATTTAGACTTTTAGATCAGAACTTAGAAACAAAACACAATTCTTGCCAATACTTCTATACTTATAAACATAGATGCTAGGGATTAGTTAACTGATAAAAAAGATCCATTAACATTGAAACAGTTGTTGTACATCAATAGCCTCAAGCCATTTTTAAGGACAGTGAGCAGTGGGTTACAGACTGAGAGGCCATGAGTCAAAATCTGTCCTAAGGATAAAAGACAACAGAGATATAGCCGAGTAGATCTGACTCAGCCTGAGAGGAGAGGAGAGTGGTGACACAGAGAGACAGAATGAAAGATCTAAGCAGAGCTTGGGCACATGTACAGGTAATATATTTTTCTCTGCTGTTCCCACTTGTCTTACAGATAACCCCTGCGTGTGCTATGACCCCTTACATCCATTATGCTGTATCCTCGGAAATCATTCCAGCTTCCTGCCTTAAGGCAGAAGAGCCATAAACCAAGAAGAGTGGGAGTTGGACACAAATCTGTGATGTGTTTCTAAAAGTCCCACTGAATGCCATTTCTTTGTAATTTACTGCAGTTCCTAGGTTATTTATGCTTTCATTTATATGAAATGAGACAGCATGTGACATCCAGCAATCACTGTACCAAGTAAAGAGAAGAAAAATCAGACAGGATCAGTATTTTGGATGGGGAAAGTATTGTAAGGTGGATTAAATTCAACAATAAACTTTTTTTTGTAATTGAGTTTTTATTCAGCTTATAACAATAATATTCCAATAAAATGTAAACTCTTTCCTGTGTTACATAAATCAAAAGTTTTTCTTTTCATTATCCAGTTAGCTGGTCGGTGCCAGGATGCTGATGTTGCCGGTCTTGTCTAATGAAGCCTTTCCCCTTATAACGCTCAAAATTAAAAAATGCTTATTTAGACTCATAGATAATTATAAAACATTTACGTGCAAGAAGACGGGAGACTAGCTGGGGTTAGTGCTAGTATGGCTCCTTTTTTCTGAGAAAAAGAACGTGGTGCAGTTGAAGAGGATGAAAAGGAAATAAGGCATTTGAAGGCACCTGGAAGAAGGATGATGTAAGAGAGGTGTGTAATCAGGTGATATGTTTTCTCTTTTTCTGTGTGGGTGACAGGTCTCAGTGACTCACATAAGTATATGGGGTCCAGTAACAGGAGGAAGACATAGAATCTTAGCTGTGTTAATCACACCATCATACCCTTCGTTCTTTTCCCAATTATTTCTCTTTCCCCTGTGTCTCTCTTTCATCATACTTTTTTGTAACAGTATAAAACTAGCCTTTCTGATTTAGCAGGAACTCATTTCAAAGCAGCTAATATTTCATCAATATTTTGCTGTTGGTTAAAATTGTGCTCTTTGTAGAAATTACAATTGTTTATTGATTGTAATTGTTGTAACTTGCTTTTTACATTGGTAACCATTTTTAAGAGTAAATGGGGCAGTTTCAGCGTATCTTGTATGCAATTTCTTTAAAGTGATTCAGTTGTATATAATTCCATATATAGATGTAATTAGTAATACTAAAAATAAGAAGCAGCCAGTGTCCTTGGTTATAATGTCTGTAGTTTTTTGTTTGTTTGTTTTTTTTATATCTAAGATGCAGATTATGAATCTGGAAGGAGAAGTAAAGCGAACATGGGACAAGCAGGGTTGATGCTTTTTTAAACAGTACCCTTCTGATACCTGTGCCAGTGTTGCCAGCACAGATGGAGCTTTGTGCCAGACTGCATCGGACATCAGGTCATATTTTGGTCGTATTTTATTGAAACTCCAACAGACTGAATGAGGTTGGACTTGGGCAGGAGCTGCTTGATTTTGACAGTTTTGCATAAAGTATACAGATTCTTTCCCAGTGTGTGTGTGTGTGTGTGTGTGTGTTATGAACAGCTACTGACCTTTTCTATACTCCACAGGAGTTTCTCCATATTTTTTCACCCATTTGCCTCCCCCATCTATTTTTAGCAAAACACTGAAGCTTGTAACTAACATTTATCTCAATAAATGCTGGCAGACAATATTTCATTTATGTTTTATGTTAAAAGTTTTTCGATAGATCTCTGAAGCATGGTGTTTGACCAGCAAAAGGAAGACCAGAGCAGAGCAGAGGAAGGTGTTTTTTTGTAAAGGCCAATAATAGAATAAATACTGGAGTCAGAACAGAGGCTCTAAAAATAATAGATGCATTTTGCAGCCAGGAATACACAATTTTGTTCTGTAATTAGGAAACATGTAGTAGTAATTTTGGAAAGACAATAAATAAAATACAGAAATAATATCTAAAAAAGTATCATCCACTTGCTAAACAGTGGAGAAAATGGCAACTACTTTCATTTCAAACAATCCAGGATGACTTTAGACACCCAAAGCTCTTGACATTTAGCCAGGACCATAATCTATCCTTTTTATGGAGGTGCTTTGCATAAGTCTGAAGCACCTGTAGAAGTTTTGAACTTTTTCAAACTGCCAACCACACTTCTCCTTGTTGGCCTTTATGCAGTTCACAGCAGTAAACATATGAATCTAAAAAAACTGCAAAAATATTTGTAATATTGTCATGTACCTTTGCAGTTATCAATAATGAAAACTGTTGTCTTAAAGTAAAATAAAACTGTAGTGTCATGTTTCAGAATTCCAAGTTAACTGCTCCCACCCCTTCTTTTACGCTTGATTTCTAAAATGACACTGCTATGAATCAATCAATCAATAAATAAATCAATAAAGGGAAAAGAGCGAAACCATTCCTTTATGTTCGGGGTCCCAAATTCATAATGACACACAATATAACAATTTATGATGAACAGCACTTCCTGCACATCCATTTATATGACACATAGTTTTTTATGTAAGAAATGCATGTCAGTAATGAATAATATGTAATACTGTTAGCATTTGCAGCTTTATTATATTTAGATATTTATTTCTGTTCGTAAAACATTTTTGATGCATCATTGCAACGTTCATATCCCTTTCCTTCCCCGTACATCGAGAGTTGGCATTAATTATAACAGTCATGGCATTGAAATCAGGGATAAAATGATTAACATGAAATGGGGTTTACAGTAGGTGGGTTTGTAAAGTGCCTTGGAGCGGTCTCAACAAACTAAATCAGAAGTCCCCAAATGAAAAAAGGAGGTTTTAAGTTCAGCTCATCTGATGGGATTGCCTAGCTCACACTTGCTGTTTGGTTAGATTTAGACACCAAAATTATTATTATGATGGATGATACCCACTCTGTGTTTAAATGTGGAATGAGAATATGTGACGACTTGAAGTGTTTTGTCACAGTTGCCATGACCAGTGTATCAATGCCCGTGGACACCATCTTCTCATCTCTGAGGTGCCAGCAGCTTTGAGGCACTGAAAGAACAGGCTTTTATCTCATGAACTAGGGCAAAAACATCTGTGTATACAGTGATATTATGGGGACAAACTAACCCTCTGAACATCCTTCAGTTCTGTTTCATGTTGCCCTGTTTGTAAAGTTCAGTTTTACATGTTTTCAACTTGGATATAGTTTATTTTATAAACTTGGCTGCTAAAACTTGGCTCCTCTCAGTGATGATTTAAGGCTGCCCAATTGAATGAAATACATGAGAAATGTCTTTGTATGAACAGCACTTGAGATAAACAGCACGGGGGCTTTGTGTATCAGCTATCTGTTTAGAAAGTTTATTGTCAATAAAGTTATCCATCATAATTTTCTCTTGTGCTAAACCAAAGACTAACTTCATCTGCAGTTGCTTAAAGGGAATTTTAATCAGATTTGGGTTGTAATAAGAAGAATGGGAAATTCTGCTAATGCGTTGTTTAAGAATCGTGTTACTGCCAGTGGTTCTGTACAGCAAGTTTTCAAACTACAATCACATAATAATTTTAGTGTATGTATTGCATTTTCTTGTCTTGCAAAGCCTGACTGCAGCTCAGTGAGTCACAAATATTGCAGTTTCAGTCAGAGTAAAAGGAAGATCAGAAAGGTGTAAAGCACGTACAGCATTTACACGATTTGCAAGAAAAAAGTGTTTGTTTCTTACCCTAAATCAGAATATTACATGTGGGTAGACATGGGTGAATGTCGTCCCTGTAAATGCCATGCTTGTTTTCAGTAGAATGGCTGATGAAGGGATGAACAGGCTTTCTGCTCACAATGTTGACCTCATGATATGTGACTCTATCAGACAGCAGAGGTTTAAAAAAGAATATAATTTCACTCCCTTGAAACTTTTTTGTTGTACAGATGTTACAATGCCCTTGAGCCATTCTGCGAAAGGAAGCAATCAGAAAGTAAATTTGATCTTCGATGAATGCAGTTGTTTGTTTATTTCAAAAGCATCCCTATTCCATTTGTATTACATGGTATGTTTACTGTAAAAGTTTGGATAGAAAAAGTACTTTTTTGATGTAACAAAGTTAGCAAAGTCAAGAATTCAGTGTCATATAATCAGCACGGGACTTTTTAAAGTGCTCCAAAGAGCAAACCATTCACTCTCTCTCGCTCACACACACACACACATAATAGGTGCATATGTTGTTATCCAGGCTGTTAATCTTCAAATGACACTGACAAGTCAAAAATATATCTTAATAATTTAACTGAAATAATTTATTTTGTACGCAAGCTTCATTTTTGGCCAAATGTCATTTTTGGTACCTTTTGATACATATACAATAAAATATATTCTGAATGCTGAATCTACATTGTAATTATGTCAAATGTCATACTTGGTATGATTATGCACAATTCCAGTTCAATAGCCTGTTATTCAGATTCGTATTTAGCAGTAATAATGAATAGAAACAAATCCACATTTCCAAGAGTTACAATATTTTGACTTTGGCATAAGTGAAAAAATGTCACGCAGGTAACACAAACATTTGCAAACTTATAATCTTTTGTATTTAAGTTCATGTGTCTGGGACCAGGTCACTGTTAGTCATTTCCTGTTTTATTTTAATAATATTGTCTCTTGTGTTTTGTATTCATTTCCACTTCCCCTGAAAGATTATCTGTGAGTGCTTTCAGCTGTCCTCCCACCTGTTGCCTGTACCCTTGTTATCCTCTGTGAATATATTATCTCAATCTACCCCTTGCCCCTGTAGCATCCTGCCTATTGGTTATGTGCTCTTGCAATATGTTTTCCCTGTTCATTTGTAGGTTTGGTTTTCCTTCTTTATTGACTCACGTTATTTTTTTTACATTGTTTCAGTTAAACAAAACAGCCTTTTAGTTTATCCCTCATGTTTCTCTGCTGGCCACACAGCCAGTCCTGACATCATACGTTATGTCTCGAGCCTCATTGCTCTCTGTATTTTCATCTATTTTATCAGGTGATTCTGCTGTGAACAATTAGAGTAAGATTCCCTCACTATGTCTGCGACAGGTCAAAATGAGAACTGCTAACATGATCATTAATCTCTGATCATGTGTGGGGTCGCAGGACTGAGCACAAATGTCAGAGCAACCATAATAACTGTTAACCAGATTAGATAAATCACATCCATCATTCCAGATTCTGTCACACTCTTATCTGTTGTCACACTTAAGCTTTGTTCTCAGATTTTAGACTATTTGAATTGAACTCTAAGCTGTTCCAATCAAAATCAGAAGCAGGAATAATAGTCATTTTCAGATTTCTAATTTTTTACGCTACAAGTTTATTTATAAATTTGTCATAGACTGTATTCCAGCACATCCAGCTTAAATGTAGCACAAAAATGAATTTTCATTATTTCATTTCATTATTTTTATTGTACCACTGTTTTGTATTATAAGAACACTTGTATTTTTTTTTTAAAGTTTACAGTGGAGAGCTAATATCATAATTACTGTAATAAGCGTATACTTCTTTGTGTGTTGTTGTTGCAAACTGTTGTTTCCAGTTTGAACTCAAGTGGAACAATGACTGACCGAGCAGATGGCAGCTGAGTCGACAGAACAGTAGACTTTATAATGAACAGCTCCTGAATGACAGGAGTATCTGACCACACCTGGAGCAGGTGCCAATCTAAACAGCATAATAGCAGTGAGTGCTAGTCATGACTGTCACTCTAGGCTGCACTGTCTTCTTAATAAATTCACAGATTCTGTCACAAACTGCCACTCAACAATGAAAGGATGTTACCCCAGACTTTTGATTTATTCTAAGTTAAGTTACTCAGTTGATTTACTCAACTTCTGCAATAAGGTGAGTCCATTCAAGTGGTGACTCTTTCAGCCCTACGTTGGTGTTTTGGGAGCAACTGAAGCTGTATGTATTAAAACTACCAGTAATGTGCTTCTTCATTTTTATACCTTTGTGGAGTCACGAGTAGATGCCAAAAACTGACTGGGAAGAGCTGGGAAAGTAGCCAGTGTCATTAAGGCCAGCTGGCGTGCACCATTGTTCAGCTATCTTTTATTCCTTTCTAAAAGCACTTTTTTAAAACACAACATTCATCCTTCTTCTCACCCACTAATGTATCTCCATTAGACTTTATGTTGCCATTTTATGCCTTTGGAGAATTGGCCTGCATGGACACAAATATTCACACACTGCATACATGCTGAGTAATGTGGAAATTTATAGTGACGGTTACAGTGTAAAATACTACACTCAAAAAAATGAATGAGGTGGATTGTTCAGTGTATATTAATTATTTATTTTCATTTTACTTAAAATATATGTTTTTGTTAAGTTAACATATGTTTTTCTAATCAAGTCTACGTAATTGTGTCTATTATTCAACGTACATAATACTAATGTGTTACTTGATCGCATAACATTTAAGTTAAGTCAATGAGGATCGATATACCTTGTATATCCACAAGGTGGCAGTAATGCAAAAACAGTTGTAATGAAACCGCGCAGAACAAGAAGGTTTCACGGCTTGTGCCTGCTCATGCGCAAGACTTCAAATTTAACTGAAAAAGGCTGTTTTGGCGCCAAGCTGCTGTTTCTTTGAGAGGTAAGACCACTTTTTTCTTTGACTATGTTGTGTAGTATCTATATGTCCAGCATGGTTATATTTTGCGTTTGCCTTACAAGACATGTTATATCGTTTGCGTGTGCTTGTTTTACATTAGTTTTACTGGGTCCTGGACATGCTTATTTTGTGGACTGTGTAAGAAACATTTTTATTGTTTTTTGTTTTATTAAGGGATTAGCTACAGGGGTTCATGGGGTTATTCTTTCAAGGGGTTATTTTTCCATTTGCTTTCTTGGGATTCCTTTTCTGTAATCCGAGAGTCGGAAATATCGAATAGGATAGCAAGGATAGCATAAAGTGACATTTAAAATCCAAAAAGTCAAGGGCGAAAGCCACTGTGACACCATTGTTCTGCTCTATCAGTAATCTGTATTATGTAAAAATGGTCTGTAAATACAGCATGTTTCCTAGCGGAGTTATACATATCAATGTAGTTATAAATTACAGTTTGTGAAAGTACACACTTAATTTTTTTAATAAAATTATTCAAGACATATGAGTGGACAGACAATGGAGGTCGACAGACCTGGTGATAATTGCTTCTATAGAAAGTTAGCACATGGCAGTGTCAATCTCTTGCTTTTCTTCTGAGTAGTATTTTATTTAGTTGTAATTCAAACAATAATTTGCTTCTTGAAATTAAGTAATGAATTTCTTGTTTTACTTTATAAATCTCAGATCCTGCCTTTACCTGCTCCCTCCTATACTGATGTGGTGTATGTGGTACTGCTGAGCTTGTATGTGGTATGTGAACTGTTATACTTTTAAAAACAAAACTGTTTTATAAGTTAAGTTTTCTTTTGTGACCCATCCCATGCCCCTGTTATTTCGTCTCCACATCTGAACCATGGTAAAGGTTGCAGTTCAAGGGCCTGAGGCATTAAATTCTTTTCAGATCAGCTGTGATCAATATTTTTTGGAACTTGATAAATAACAATAAAAGCTGTAATGGCTCCATTAGCATTTTGTGTAAATGTTTGTGTTAAAATTATAGCTTTAATGAGGTCTTACTACATTAGTTTTAGTTTGTATATGTGTACATATAGTATGTATATTTACAGTACAGTATGTTGTGTTTGTTGACATATTTTCAGGTGGAAGCAGAATATGTGAGGATTACTACTGCTGCACATGTTCCAAGGCTTTTTACACAACTTGACCAATACACTGACCAGCTCATAAAAGTCTTCAAGAAAAAAGGAGGCGTTGCAGGGAAGAAAATTAGACAAACTTTGGCCCCAGCCACACAGGTGCGTTATTCTGTTGGTAGCAAAATATTATGGCTAATAAGATCATTTTCAAATTTAAACAGCTAGTGTATGGTAGCTGCACAGTGCACTTACATTTATATTAAGCAAGACAAAGTTTGGTACTCAAAACGTTGGAAAATTTAAATTACCTAAAGATATGTAAAATCTGATCCCTTGATTTAGGTTAAACCAGAAGTGAATGTTTTTATGTTATGTTTTGAATGCAAAAAAGATGATGTATTAGTTTGTCTTTACCTCCATTATGGACATATATAATGTGGTGGAAACCCTGCCCAACAGGTTAACTATTCATGTCCATGTGATGATTAGTTGGTCTTGTGTACATGTCTATCTGTGCAGTGGCTATGTCATTCATTTTGCGTATAATGTGAGTTTCTGTCATCCTAAAGTATATCTGTTTTCTCTTCCTGTATCTCTGCCACTCTCTACAGAAGGAAACCATTGAAAAGGGGAGGGAGTGTGTCCTCAGGGCACTACCTTTTTACCTGAATGAAGACCCAAGCATCCTCTTCAAAGAATAATTGGTTGTTAATTTTAGTTTAGTTTTTTATCTGTATTAAACCAAATTTTGAATAACTAATGTTGTTGCATGTTGTAATGTTGTTGTTGTTGTAATTTGCATGGAACCTGTTTAAATGTTTTGGGAAATCTTCTTGTATACCCAAACTATTTATATTTATCGTTGAATCTGTAGTCTGAAATAGTGGCGCACTGGGGTGCATGTTCCTAATATTGTGTTTACGTCATTAAAGGGTAGCTTTGGCCCTTTTTCTTTCTTTTTTTAAAACTGGATGCCATTTTTCTATGTTTTTGTGTCTAAGCTACAGCTGTTCAGAGGGAGCTGGAACAAATTACCCTTGCTATCTTTACCATCGAAAGAGCTGGGGCCCGTTCTTCGTACGTCGCTTACTACATCCAAGATCAAATGACACATCCAAGATCAAATCATCGCGCTAACCGTGAGCTCGCTAATCCGGTTCCCCGAACACACCTGCTGTTGACGATTACTACAGCTGGACGCAGGAATGTGACATCACTGGGTGTCGTAAAAGGGGCTACGCATCGATAGTAGAAACATTGATCGGCAACCCACTGATTGGTCGGCGAAAATGTCGAAGGGGCGTGCTCGGTATTTTCCGGCAGCAGAGCAAGAACTCATGAGTGAGGGATTTCAGGAGTTTCAGAGTTTAATTAAAACGCAAGAGAAAACTGCAAAGGCTGCAAAAGCAAGGAGAGAGGGCTGGCAGAAAGTTGCTGACAAATCAAACTCGTAGGTAATTTAATAATACTAATAATAATGGATTGGATTTATATAGCGCTTTCCAAGGCACCCAAAGCGCTTTACGATACCACTATTCATTCACTCCCACATTCACACACTGGTGGAGGCAGCTACGGTTGTAGCCAGGCTGCCATATCGCGCCATCGGCCCCTCTGGCCAACACCAGTAGGCGGTAGGGTAGATCTATCATATGACACTATATTGTCCAATATCATATGGCATTATATTATATTATAATATGTTATATTATATCCCCTTTCACATTAGAGCCACAACAGGACCCACAAGAACATGGGAACAAGTAAAAGTGGAATACAGGAGTATTCTACAGAATGGTAATATTTATCTCTTAGATTGCTTTGCGTCTCTTGGCAAGGTAATACTGGCCTGTAATACTCTGTTAGTTTGTTCATAACAGCAACCAAGAAAAGGGCAGAGGAAAAAAAGACAGGTGGTGGTCCTGCACCCCCTCGTCAACAAGTTGGTTAAGTAAATAATACCCTCACGGGAAAATCGATATCTCTCTATGAGCACACTGTCGCGCTGAGCTAAAGGATCCTGTCTATCACGCAATATACGCTGAATTCTGAGGACTCTCCTTATCAATCTTGCACCTTCCGCAATGGGTTGGTCGCGTATACGGACAGGACATGGCTGCGACAGGCTTCCCAAATCCACCTTCGCTTTTATAGCCGTGGTCTCTCATCTTGATTACACGAAGTAATTTACAATTACTACTCTGAAATATGGATAACATCTGTAATAATCACATACATGTAATAGAATGTTAATAGTTCATTTCCCTTTTTTAGGAAATGACCTGTATGTATCTGTGTGACATCAATAAAAGGATCAAGTGCTGCATTATCTTTAGTTACATTGATAATATTTATTTATGGTGAAACAGTGGAAAAATATCGCTGTTGCTTTCGTATAAATGAAGCGGACATACCTGCGTGGCCGCGATCTAATCCTGTTTACATAAAGTAAGCCTGCTCCCGAGCAGGTTTACGCTTACGGCTCTGTTGCTATGACAGCAAGTCCCGGATGAGCTTCGGGGAACCGACTGATCCAGGATCACGCGAAATCGTCAACAATCTAATCCGGCTAACCTACTTAGCGAGGTACGAAGAACGGGCCCCTGATGCCAGCACTCCTCCAGCCGATGTGGGTATAACCATCTAGTGTGTTCTGCATGACCTGGAAGACCTGGCCTCTGCATGTGCACTCTTAATGGGTGGGATATATGCACTGAATCTCAGTTAACCTCAAGACTGAAAGCTAAGAGACAATCAAAAGTATTGAGATTTAAAGGATTTAATTGAGAGATGATACTGCACCAGAAATGTTGAAGGGTGGTGTGTATATTAGCGTTCAAGGCATATTGTTATGAGGTGGAAATATGTTCATATTCAGTTTGTGTTACATTGTGTGCATTGTAAAGGTAATTGCAATACATACTAAAAATAAGGGTAAGTTAGGAGGTTGATCTGATATCCCCGTGTTGGTGTTGTTCCCAGATCATCATACTAAATGTTGTTCCAGGATCAACATTGCAAGTGACCAATCAGAATGTTGTGACGTCATACTTTTGCGACTTCGGGAAAAACCGGCGTAAAATAAAAAACTGTACTTAAGCTGCGTGAAACCGCCTCTGTCCGCCGATCAACTGACCCTAACCCTAACCCTTTAATAAACAGTAAGCAGAATTGATATTGTCCTTGCAACATTGGAATTTCATAAATGCACGAATGGCTTGGAATAGAATAACGTCACAACAATGTGATTGGTCACTTGCAATGTTGAACCTGGAACAACATTTTCATGATGGTCTGGGAACAACACCAACACGAGGATATCAGATCATCCAAGTTGGGAATGCAGGATGAATGTATATTTTGTGGACTTTTAAAGACGAACAATTGTTTCCATGTTAAAATGTTTACATCTGAAGTTTTTTGCCCAAACACTGGTAAAATAAATGTTGACAGTGGCGAGTGTTAAATGGTTACTGCTGTGCTGTTGCAAAAAAACTGAACGCTGACAAGCTGTTTTATTGTTAGACCATAATGTTGGCATGTTTTGTTAAAGTTTTATTTGGGATGGTGATGTAATTTTCTTTGATTGCTAATATCAGTGGACTATTTATTATTATTATTGTTGTTGTTGTTGTTACATAATTTTTTTTTTAAAATTGTGGCTGTTGAGGTGGACACTTCACTTTGCATTGTTAAAGGAAAGCACTTCATTGGCATTGTGTTACTGGACTGACCCTAAGCAATCATTGCAAATAGCAACTTTGCTATCCATTTTAGACACTAAAAGAAAAAAAACACTCACAGACCTTACTAGCATCACATGTGCATAACTCAAGTGTCATCTTATCAATGTGTTATGTGATCTTCAATGCGTTTTTTTTTTTTCTTCTATTTCTGGTAGATACAGACATTTAATTTAAAGTCTTGATGTTGCATCTGTCTACATACTGTTAATTACTAACCCTAATGAGCTGTTGTGTTTTATTTTGGACTGGGTTTACACAAATGCTCACTGAATGTGTTGGCAATAAAATAAATTTTAAAAAATAAGTTGGATGTACTTAATTCATTTGTGTGGAACCTGTTGACAAAATAGATTTATGTAAAACTAATTAATAAAGCACAAGGTGGCTGAAAATATAATATTTGAATTAATCTAACTTAAATTTAACATTTTACTGCCACAAATAAGAAATGTGTTGAAGTAACTAATCTAAACTATCTAACCTGAAAATATATCATCTATGTTCATACAACATAACTTGATTTAGTTAGTCTTAAATATGTCTTGTTAATCTTAAGTAGTTTTTTTAAATTAGATGAACTAAAGATTTTTGCTTTAAACTAACATAATTCAATTTCGTGGAACCTGTTGACAAAATAATTTTAATTAAAGTCATGTATTAAAACTACCAGTAATGTGCTTCTTCATTTTTATACCTTTGTGGAGTCACGAGTAGATGCCAAAAACTGACTGGGAAGAGCTGGGAAAGTAGCCAGTGTCATTAAGGCCAGCTGGCGTGCACCATTGTTCAGTTATCTTTTATTCCTTTCTAAAAGCACTTTTTTAAAACACAACATTCATCCTTCTTCTCACCCACTAATGTATCTCCATTAGACTTTATGTTGCCATTTTATGCCTTTGGAGAATTGGCCTGCATGGACACAAATATTCACACACTGCATACATGCTGAGTAATGTGGAAATTTATAGTGACGGTTACAGTGTAAAATAGGATGATACATCCTGAATATATAACAATCCTAAGCATATTTTATGTATAGTTTATGCATATGTGTATACAATATGTACCCATGGTATACCATGTGCATATGGTAATCATGTCCCCAATTTAAGAGATCGGGGGCACGATTGCAAAATTAATTTCTCAACAGACCCTTTTTAAACTGTAGTTTTAATGGCATTCTAACTGCGATGGCACATACGTCACTATCTCCAAATAGTTTAAAAATCTCCCTGGCAACCTAATACATACATCCGAGTCTGTTACTGCGACTGTACAGCACCTCTGTAACTGTTTTGTGTACTGAGAATGAGAGACAGAGGGCAAAATGAACAGACAAAATAAAACTGATACCAAAAAACAAACAAAACACAGTTACACTGATAGCTAATTACCTCTGTAGTCGTGCTTATTATTATACAGCGGTTGTCGCGTGTCAGTTACTAGAGTCAGGGAGGCCAGAAACTGTGCAAACTCTAAGCTTCAGGAATACTTTACAGACATGGTAAAATGTATGAAATAAACAACCCTCTTAAACACTTCATCTATGGCTGTTGTAGAGGACAAAAGCATGGAACAGAAGTCGTATGGTGAGGGAAAAGATTTTCTCTGTTGTCATGAAACAAAAATTCAAACTCTTTAGGCGCAAAAAGACACTTCCCATCGCCTAGCTGCCATGTGAAGCAAACATGGCAATAGGTCATCTAATGGAGTTGATTCAGAACATGCTGATACAACAGTTCTCACTACTGCACAAACAAAACACAAATAGGTTTTCACTCTGATAAGTAGTGTCGACTGAACATGAGAAACTATTCAGTTTAAACTTAATAGTTTAATTAAGTGCAAACCATAAATGAGTCAAATACAATTTGTTTTTAAGGAAGAACCTCTAACCCTTGAAGCAGATGCAATAGTCCTTTTCCCATATTTGATGTGTTAATAATATTTGTTTATTCAACACGTTTCTACCTGAAAAGTTTCATAATTCACTGTAATTGTAATCCAGGTTTAAAAAAATACCACCGTAAATCACAAGCTACTAACACATGTTCTACAATGCTTTAAATATTGTAACACAAAACTTCTAAGCAACTGACATGAAAAAAAGTTACCTGAGGTCTGCAAACTTGTAAAAGGAAAGGAAAATAAACATTTAACTATTTCACTGTGTGAAGTCTTTAAAAAACTGCAAGTTAAAGGAAACATATGGTGGAAGAGAGGCAAAGCAAAGAGGACACGATTTACAGCGAGGTTTAGCTGAGTGGTGTATCCCAAGGGATCCACACTGAAGAGTAATCAGAAGGAAACCTTTTTTGCAACATCATCAAAAAGGCCAGCATCAGAAGTTTCCAAAGCAATATCTGTAGGTAAGCAGTGGAACAGTACTGATGAAAAGAACATATTGCTTACTCTTAAGTACGAGTGAGGAAATATTCTGATTTGGAGTGCTGCAGTGCTACAGGAAACATATGGGATGAAATTCATAAAACACACTTGTGTCAGGTTATTATAGGTGTACCAAAGGTTATTTTTGCTCACTCTTTTGAATTTTCACTTAATCCGGGAGAAATAAAGTACCATGATGACCATATTCTTTATGGGGTTTGACTGTGTAATGAAGGCATGTTTCCAAATTGAAATAAACTGAAACAAATCAGAAGAATGACAAAAGAACTAATGCTACAATACAATGTAGCACTTCAAGTAAACATCTCCATGTTTCTTCCTTGAGGATGTGCATGTGATTTCTTTGAAAAGTAAATTTAGATTTCAATTTCATTAAATCGGTTTCATGTGCTTTTGTAAGGCTAAGGGTCGTCTGTGTTTCGAGGTTTGTATGAAAGTGTTTCTTTTTCTCACTCGTTTTCTTACTCTGCAGTATCGTAATGACGGGCTGCATGTTGTTCTCAGATTGTGAGAACGTGGAGAGCCTTTTCAGAGTTGATTTCTCAAAAAGATCAAGCCACATTAACCCTGACACCTTCAAAATGGCATTATTATAGTTACTTTCTCAAATCTGTGGGAGCTCCTCGTGTGCCTCGCAATTCATGATAGAAGTGCTTTTAGAGACTAGAGTAAAAAAGTGTGCAAAAATCATGCAGTGTTTTCTTTTTTAAAAGAATTGGTCAAGGAATGCAGGACTGACTTTTGGAATTTATAGAATTTCATATAACATTAAAATTGAAAACTGTGTGTTTAATAACATTTGAATAATAATACAAATATTTTAAATTATCAAATACTTTATTTCTTTTACATTTTGATGGATTTTATGGGGGGAAAAAGATAACATTAACAAAAAGCCAGCACCAATGCTACTTCAATTTTCACCAAGTTGCTTACCTGCTTACATTTGTGTTGTTATAGGAACTTCCTTAACAGATTAAATTCTCTGCTTTTTTTTTGGTGTCCTCGCTAAATCCGTCTCTGTTACTCTTCCATGGACACATCTGCTTCAAAATATCCAAGGACTGAATGTGTATGGGAAGTGCTACAGATACTGCGAGATCTAAAAATCTTACAAAACCTTTTTTCTCAAATGTTGAGCCACCATGGGTTAATAAAAACAAACAAATAAAAAGACTTTTACTGTTCTTGAAGTTCACATTTTCTTCTATTTTTCATTTTCTAATCATGATAAAACTGGTACACAGACAACAATTCACTAAAACAACCGATATACTGCTGTTGCTTATATGCACATTTTTTAACACTTAATCCCTTCAGAAGACCTCAGCCTTTTGGTCTCATCTCTGCTGCCTACTGAGAACTAAACATTGTTCTATCCGGACTCCATCTGCTAATAATACTAAGCCTTCCCTACCTCATCTCAAACCTGACACCAGGCCAGCCCTTCATGTGTGCTTGCATGCCAGGCAGACTTGGCACAGACAGCCTGGCACAGATCAGATCAGTCTCTCTCTTCTCCTACAAGAGAAATAAACTAATTGCAGATGAGTTTCAACAGCTACACTGACTGAGATGGAGCAAAAAAAAGTTAAAATGCTGACTTTGGGGTGGGTGTAGCTCAGGAGGAGTCATCTACTAATCGAAGAGGTTGTTGGTTCGATCCCTGGCTGCTCCAGTCTGCATGGCAAAATGCTGGACCCCAAATGTTCATGACGTCCAGTTTTTCAAGAATGTTTGAAAGTAATTAAGCATAGAAAATCTGCTGGTGTGAATGGGCGAATGAGGCGTGTTTGAAAATGGCTTTAAGTGCTCAAGTTGAATGGAAAAGCACTATATAAGATTTAGTCTATTTTGCTAACTTCTTTGTGACTGAATGTTCTAGATATCAAAAGCACATTCATGCCTAAAGATATCTTCTTTATCGCCTTTTTTCTATGTCACTGTTACAGAACTCTTCTCTATCTTTTAATAGGCACATTTTTATAATAAGGAGCTATGACTCTCTCTCTTTCACACACAAAAAAGTTCATAGTGATGCTCTCCAGACCCGAGGCTCTGCAAACTCCTCTGAAGCTCTATATTTGCACCACTATGTTCACACATAACTAAACCCTAAAATCTCAAATGTTAAGTAAAGCAAAAGTGGGTTTTTTTTTGGTGGTTGTTGTTTTCTCTTTACTTGATATTGCTCTGTGTGTGTGTGTGTGTGTGTGTGTGCGTGCGTGCGTGTGTGTGTGTGTGTGTGTGTGTGTGTGTGTCATGGAGCTCAGTGATGGTTTTTTGACAGGTCAGAGAAGCGCTGATGTAGATGGTGTACTGAACGATGTTAACATGCGCAGGTTAAACACAACAGTTCCCAGCAGTCTGTTCTCTGGGCTGTGACAGAAGATCAGAATGAAGCATGGGCAGTGTGCTAATAGGATTCTGTAATATCAGCCCCAAGTACTGAGGAGGTGTGTGCATCACAGTAGTTTGGTGTTAAAAGACAGCATTTCTCTTGAGGCCAGTTTGCTGATAGCATCTCCAGTAGTCATTCCTCCGGGGCCAATTATGAAATCACACAGGAAGGCACACATGAAGACAAAGGAGGGAGTTTCTCTTTAATAATCCTCATAGCACCAGTATAGACGTGCAAGTGGATCAACATAAAGCTTTCACTAAAAGAGAAAGCCAGTGGTTTAGCTTTGTAAGAAAAGGCATTGTTATGTATGGTGAGACCCTTTAGTTGACTTTTAAACATGCTGACAAACAAATTCTCTAAATTATAATTTAAATAATTTGTAGCTGAGGTGTTTAGAAGTGTTTATGTTCATGTAGTGACATAATGCACATACAGTGCTGTTATTTCAAAATAAAAAGTCACTTTTTGACTCTATTGATATAGATTACATGATCTGCTTAGTAAAACTCTGTTTTTAATTTCCAATATAATTTTTTAGTCAAATGTGTTTATTATTAAAACCACTTATGTTATGTCCTATAATGGCATATACCAAATGTTGTCCATTGTGTCTCCAGCCACTTTGACCCTGAACTTCTCCAAGTGCCTCTTCTGAAATTACAGTTTTTACAACAATTAATCATGAGTGCAACTTCCCCAAAGTTTTGCTGGAGGAGAAACATTCTGAGCTGGAGATTAATTGTAAAATAAGACACCCAGAGGTCAGACGCTTATAAACATGAGTGGACGCAAGTTTGAATCTGAACCTGCTCTTTAATAACGGTGTGTAATGAAGTGAGTTTGCTTGACCTACACTAATTTAAATGGCTGTACAAGATGAATTTCTTTTAATTAAAGATTTCATTGAATTCTTCTGCAGCGGTTTGCCCTCGCTCTAATTGTTGGGGTCATCACTGATGGTAAACCTCACAGTGTTAACTTGTCCTTTTGTGGCATAGAGAGCAAATACAGGAAGTTTGAAAGTTTCTTAAAGACTAATTAGTTAGTATCTACATGTCACATAAACACTGAAGGAAAGCAGGACACATTCAGCTGGTGTGTTTTAGCTCGTTTTGCTCTGAATGAAACTTAAGAACCCCAAGCAAAGCTTCATACAGGAAGCACTGAGCGTTATATTAAATGTCCACAGGGGAAACAAATGAATATGGATGTGCAGGCAAACAAAACCACAAACAAAGACTTGAAAAAATGATATAAAAGGCATCCTTAGTTTGTACACTTCAAAATATTCTGTAAAAAGGTGTTTGAAGGTGTTTGTTTGTCTTTGCAAAGCTCAGCCCTCTTGGGAACTTTACTCTGGAGATCAAAACCAGTGACAAAATCGTAGACGCTCAAAGTAAGAAATGTTGTCTCTGTACTGTTAATTTGCACCACTGAGGTACAGATTAAAGACATTGTAACATTTATGTTGTCAACAAAAATAAATATTGGGACTGTTGACAAGATTTTCAAAAAGAAAGTTCTATTATTTTTCATTCAACATGAACCTGCAGCTTGGACTTTTACGTTTTTGTCTAGACATGACTGCATAATGCAAAATGTAAAACACTAAAATGTTCCAAACTCTAATTTCAGTAAAATTAGTAAATGAATTCTCTGCAGGATTAGCAGTGAGACGATGGGAACACAAATGGCTTTATCTTGACGTAACTCAGTCTTCGATTGTGTAACAGCTTACTGTAATCATGCAGAAACTCAGTTTGGCAAGAAATATGAGTTTGTGCTTTTACTCATTCATTTCATTTCTCTTTGACTAAAGTCTGTGCATAAGGACAGTTTTATTGCAGTTTATAGTTATGAATGGCAGCGTTTGATTTACTAAATGTATTGGTACAATTGCTTTTTCACATAGCACATGGTTTATTGAGGGACTGCCTTTTCCCCTTAATAAATAATAAGTTGCTAATCTCATGTCTCTTTAAAATGATGATATTCTGTCTGAAAACTTTGTGTTTTGTATCTTCCAGTATTCCCAGTCCTTAATTCTGTATCTCATGTTAAGAAAAGACCAATAAAAATCAGCTAGCAAGTGTTTATTATACTAAATATTTAGAGCATAAAACAGAAGGTCAGTCAGGTTTGACCAATTCTTTCACATAATTGAATTGTGCTTAAATAAACTATTGTTTTGCTAGTGTGTTTGGAGATGTTTGTCAGGTGGCAATGAAAATCTTTTGTGCATTTTGCTTATTTAATTGTAATTTGTGTTGTAAAATCTGTAGGATTGAATATGTCACTTTGTGAAAGTCTACTTTTTTTTTTACCTGGAAAATCTAGCACTGGACATTGTAAAGAGTCCATTTTGGAGCTTCATCTTTATCATCTGGTGTTAAACTGGCTCATTCTAAGCCATATCCAGCTGTCTGTTAATCATCCAATTTGAAATCTGTTGAGCCCCACATGAGAGATACCAAAGTGTTGTTGGAAAGAACAGACAGTGTCTAATGCGTCTGTCTTTCCAGCATGATTGTTACATGCTTGTTCTTGCATTTATACGTCTGTCTTCTTGATTACAGCAATAGAAGTGACTCCGTTTTGGTAGTATTCATATAACTAACAAAGTGAAAACATACATGAGGGTGATGCTGCTGTTATTCAATGTAAATTGTGAAAAAGGAAATCAAAAACAAAACAGAGTTGACAGCAACACTATCTCTCTATTGACAGAGTGTTAATAAGTTGCAGTGCATGCACAATAGTAACAGTGCTCACAGGTGAAGGACAGCCACAGAAAGCTGTTCTGGATGTTACCTATATGTGGGTGTTTTGGAGTGAGCATTACAAAGTGACAGCAGCAGTGACAGATGACGGAGAGCTGAAAACACACACTATAATATTACCAGACATATTTATTCAGAGCAAAAAAAAGCATAGAATTGAGAAACATACTTATCCTGATATTAAATTGGCCCCAATTTAATGTCAGGTAATTGCTCCCTGCTTTTGGCAGCAAACATATTAACATTTTTGACCGTTTTACTTTAATTCTGTAGAATAAAATATTAACCAATCTGCTGAGTGCACACACATTTCCATTGTAAGTAGGCTACTATCTAACCAATGAGTTTTAACAGTCATATTTGTTAATTGCTTAGTATACAGCAATTACTGAATATGACAGACTTCCCTATTTGCAAAACACAGACTTCTTTAGATAATACCATGCCCATCAAAGTGCTAATGAACAGCATTTTCATGTAGTTTTCACTTTTGTTGTTCAGAGGGTCTTCTTTGGTTGACTGAGCTTAAAACCAGTGATGGTGACATTTTAAGACTTCAGAAAACAAACTTCTGGTAGTGTCCCAGTGAAAATGAAGTGAAAATTCAGAAATCCACCCTTGTTAGTTCAAATGTAAAGCACTGTAAGTCGGTATAAACGCACACACACATACAGTCATACAGTGTCTATTACAAAGTGTTTTCTGTGCTCATTTTTATTCAACAGACTCGTGGTTTCTGAAAAAATAACACAAAACAACCTGTTTTTTCATCTGTTGGTGGGTGATTTGTGTATCCTATGTCTTCTGCCAGAGGGCATCGGAACAAATTGTGTGGATGCACTGGGTCTTTTAAAATTCCCAGGGCCCTCCTGAAGCATTGCTTTGTGTACAGCTCATGTACCAGGGCTGGACTGGGGAAAAAAATGACTGCTTTGTGTGTGTGTGTGTGTGTGTGTGTGTGTGTGTGTGTGTGTGTATTTTGTTTGATTATAAATATTGAAACAGGTTTTAATCAGGATGGTACTTTAAAGACAGCATTTTACCTGAATCTTTAAATCTCTCCCTTCCTAATTATATCCCTCCATCTATTTTTCCACCATGTTAATTTCATCTTCCTCACTTCTCCACAGCTGGTGCTAGCAGCAGCATGCTTTTGTGACTGTGAGGCCTGGTTACTAGTTGTTGTAAGTACTACTGTTCACTGTGCAGCAGCACCGATAGCTAACATGTCATTTAATTTGACACATTTTGCTGTTTCTATTTTTAGGATGTTTTTTGGGGGGTTTTTTCGTTCTCGACACTTTTTCCGCACAAAACTATAGATACGGGACGGTCGGGTCGCATTAAGATATTTGATTGGGCAATCCAGTGTCAGTAATGAAAGTGAGCAAATAGGCTGTGCTTGTAAGGCTGGTTTGCAGCGACGCTTCAGGCTGCTCCAAGTGTGTCCGACTACTGGTAAAAATGCCCAGTATGCCAGATTACAAATCCAGCCTTGTCGTGTACAGAGTAGCTAATACCCAGTGATGTGTTGAACCATTTACAACACTCTGCTTATGGTAGTTGCTGGTGGTGAAGCAGCCTGTCAGAAAGCTTTCTGCTATAAAAGCCCCTAAGGATTGGATGTCTCAGTCCAAAGGTCTTCAAACACCTGAAGTTGTAGAAGCACTGCTTCGTTTTAACAGTAGCAGTTCTGTGAGTAACCTATGTCACATCTTTGTGTTTGTGGGCTCAAAGACAAGTGTGAGGGCTAACCTGTGATGGCTGCATGCAACCACACAATTGAAATGCTTAGGTAATATTCATTTGATCTCTTTGTCTTATGTTTACATTGTGCTCTAAAGCTGCTGTGATCATAAGTTAACTAATTTGATATTTTGAGTTTACCTGTAATGCATGACAGCACTAAGCTATAGTCCAAATGGTGGCATAGACTTTGCTTTGCATTGTTTGTTATTTTATATAGGTATATGTTATATTAATTATATTTCTGCTCTTTCTGAGTTACCTGATCTCTGCTCCAGTCCTTCCTGGTTTGGCTGAAAGAGGAGGTTGAGGGTGGAGCTGATGGAGAAGCCAATAAAATGGACTGGACCATCTATTGTGGTCATGTAGGGGGAATGGGGTTCTTCTTGAATGATGGTTAGCTGTTATCTCTCTAGTTTTCACCTTTGGTGTATATAGTGGTTTGTTCATTTGCTATTTAACTGGAGCTGTTTCTCCTTTGGGCAGGTCAGTTTGTTGAGTTATGTTTTCGTTAAGTGACTTTTGAGTAGCGTTCTGTTAAGTTAACCTCTTTTATGGGCCCACTTGGTTCTTAAAAAGTTTATTTTTGTTATTTTCAATTTTTGTAATCATCTTGTCCTTTTTGGGGTATAATAAAAACCCTTTTTTTTCGAAGATTACATTTGTGCCTGTGTGTTCCTGGCTGCTTGGGTCATGACAATAACCCTTGAAAACACGTGTAAGAACACAGAGTAAGATCTGTGGGTCTCTGGTCACTGAAACTGCTTTCTGTAAAGAATGAAATAGTCCAGTTCATATGTAATAAATTCACTGCTGGTTTGTCAGAATCACTCTGAGACAGGAAAGAAGTCAGTCTAGCTTTTTTTTTGTTTGATGTGGGAGTTAATGGTTCATCATCATCTCTTGCATGTTGTATTTCATTACTGTTATTGGTCTTCAGAGGTAATACAAATGAACAGTCTAAGTCATCAGTGCCGATATATGTTATAACATAGTTAAATACATATTTCATGTAACACAAATTAAACAGAGCAGCCAAACTTTGTGCAAGTTTTTTTTTTTTTTTTAGTCTCTGATGACTTTCATTCTGCCAAGAGCCTTACATCCCACTGACACATTTACAGCAACACAGATACATACTTTCCACTAAGGGGTGTCAGCATTTGGTTAGTATAGACTTTTCAGTGTGTACAACATTTTGTACTACAGTGTGTACTACATGCCTTTTAGAGCATTCATTTAAGAATTTAGTGGCTCTATCGCTACTAATTCTATGCTGCATTTATTATACAGCATGCACCAGGTTGGCAGGCAGCAAGTCATCATAGTGTAGCTCAGTTTCCAGTGTATTGATGTGCCATTTGTGTAGTATTTTTCACAGTATGTGTAAAATCATGTATAAGAGGGATGCATGCCTTATGCTGCAGTGAACAGCACACTGTATCAATCATGTTAGTCTGGATGTCTTGAAGAAGCTGTTATGAGGCTGCCAAGCTAGAGCTAAAGCTACAGGCAAGGGCCTCGATACACAAGTCTGTTTTAACCATCAATCTTGATGGAAAGCATCAACTCGAGCCCCAACAGGATTCAGTAGTTGTAGGCAGTCATGATAATCAGTGAGCCTACTGTCTATTATAAGCTTTCAAGGTAGTGAAGAGGAAAATGTTAAGGTGGCACAGCAAACCATGAAAATCAGAAGCAGGCAAAAGGGGACTATAAAGAAAGCTGGAGAGGAAACTGCAATGCAACAACATCAAAGACGTATGGAGGGGAAGGAACACCAACAATGGCTTCAAATGGAAAAGAAGCTAGAATTCAGGATATATGGAGATGGCAAAGTTTTACAACATGCTTGACCTAGTGCCCTCTCCTGGCCTATCCCCTCCTTCATGACCCTCGATACCACAGCTTTAGCACTTTCTATAACAGCTTTAGCTCAACTGCTCTTTAGTATGGGACAGGTGAGAGATGAGCTGAGGTGGGACAACTAAGGCAAAGGACAGAGTAAGTCTCAGGCTCCTTAAAAACTGTACAGCTCAACTGATGAAGCTTTTTCACACCATCTTCAGGCTTGACCGTATCAAAGACATAATGTCTTGTACCAGTATCCAAGGGTGGCAACTGTTGACTAATGATAAATTACTTAAAAAAGACAATGGGAAGGCTACTTCTTTTCCTGCAGAGACCACATACATTAGACTCATTACAGCTTAAATAGTAGGAAAACACTGATGTGGTTGATGTGATCCTTTACTTGCTTCACAGGATTCATTCACAGGATCTTATTTTGGTTTTTCTAGTGCATTTAACACAATTTAACCCCAGATTTTGAGAAGATAGGGTGGAGTTCACATTCACATATATCATTAAATATATATATATATATATATATATAGCAGCTGGATAGCGTAGTGGTTAAACTACACGCCTTTGGAACAGAGGATCGCAAGTTCGATTCCTGCCTGGGGCGTCTGTATCCAGTAAGGGTCCTAAGGCTAGACCCCCTATGCTAAGCAAGCCTACCGCAGACATGAGCGAGACAGATAAATATGAAGGCATGCCGGCTCGGACGTCGCCCGGATCAACAAGGTCCGCGTCAGGTGTTGAGGAACCAGGGCACCCTGACGAAAAGTGGGCTACTGGAACAAGAAGGCATCGGTGGGCAAGGGACGAAAACAGGGCATTGTTGGAATGCTACTACGCAAGTAACCCCGGTGGAAGGGGCTACATGAATAGGATGAGGGACCTATGGATTCTTCGATACCCAACATCCACAATGACGGCGAAACAACTAGTAGCTCAGTGTTCCAACATTCGAAAGAAGGGACTGCTCTCACAGCTAGAGATTGACGAGGTACAACACAAATGCTACGGCAAGGAGGAGTCAGGACGCCAGGTCAGGGGGGAGATATCATCACCCCCACCCGAGATTGGGTACATAGCCCCAAGTGCGATAGGAGAAGGATCGTTGAGTGCGAGAGGAACTGACCTGAAAAATAGGATCATGGCCAAGCTTGAAACCTGGATCCCCCGTAGCCGGTTACCAAGATTACGTGAAGTACCCTCAGAAGGTCTGCTAGATGATGTTAATGCAGCACTACGGGCAATACCTACAACCACGATTACCGACACTAACAAGCTGATCTACAATACGGCAGCAGTGATCAGTGAGATGCTTGGCTACAAGTTGAACAGCCACAAGGGGCAGTACCCTCCATGGAGAAGGAGGCTAGAGGGCAAGATCAAAGTAGCACGGAGGGAGGTTAGCCAACTAACGGAGTTGCAGAAAGGTGCGACAAATAAGGTGCCTAAGAAATACAGCAAGCTGTCCATACCTGAGGCCTTGGAAACTGCCAAGCAAAGACTCACAGCCTTGGCCAGCCGCTTGAGGAGGTACACCAGAGAGATAGAAGGCAGGAGAATAAACCAGCTGTTCTCCACAGAACCAGCAAAGGTGTACTCTCAGTGGCAAGGGAACAATAAGAGAACAGCACCACCAAGGCTGGAGACGGAGCAATACTGGAAGAGCATATGGGAGAAGGATGCAACCCATAACGGCAATGCTCAGTGGCTAGAGGATCTGAGGGCAGACCACAGCGACCTCCCTGAACAGGGTCCAGTAACCATCACAGTGGCAGATATCCAAGAAAGGGTCTCCAGTATGAAGAGTTGGACAGCACCAGGGCCCGACATGGTTCACGCCTACTGGCTGAAGAAGCTGACTGCACTCCACGAGCGTCTGGCAGCACAAATGAACCAGCTGCTAGTTAACGAAAGACACCCGGAATGGCTAACTGAAGGCCGGACGGTCCTGATCCCCAAGGACCCCAAGAAGGGACCGGTCCCCTCCAACTACCGACCAATAACCTGCCTCAGGTGGAAGGAAGCTCCTGTCAGGCATCATATCGGCTAAGATGAACAGGCACATGGGTCAATACATGAGCGGGACACAGAAAGGAATTGGCAAGAATACCAGAGGTGCAAAACACCAGCTACTGGTAGACAGAACAATCAGCCGAGACTGCAAGACCAGACTGACCAACCTGTGCACTGCCTGGATTGATTACAAGAAGGCCTATGACTCAATGCCCCACAGCTGGATACTGGAATGCCTAGAATTGTACAAGATCAATGGGACCCTAAGAGCCTTCATCAGGAACTCAATGGGGATGTGGCGTACAACACTAGAGGCCAACTCCAAGCCCATAGCACAAGTTACCATCAAGTGCGGGATCTACCAAGGAGATGCTCTGTCCCCACTGCTGTTCTGCATAGGCCTGAACCCCCTCAGTGAGATCATTAACAAGACTGGCTACGGATACCGACTACGGAACGGAGCAGTTGTCAGCCACCTCCTGTACATGGATGACATCAAGCTGTATGCCAAGAGTGAACGAGACATCGATTCACTGATCCACACTACCAGGCTATACAGCAATGACATTGGAATGTCGTTCGGACTGGAGAAGTGTAGTCGGATGGTAACAAAGAGAGGGAAGGTAGTCAGAACTGAGGGGATTGAACTACCAGAAGGCAACATTGCAGACATAGAGGACAGTTACAAGTACCTGGGGATCCCGCAGGCAAATGGGAACCATGAAGAGGCCGCTAGAAAGGCTGCAACCACCAAGTACCTGCAGAGGGTCAGGCAAGTCCTGAGGAGTCAGCTGAATGGTAAGAACAAGATCCGGGCCATCAACACATACGCCCTGCCCGTGATCAGGTACCCTGCTGGGGTAATAAGCTGGCCAAAGGAGGAGATAGAAGCCACTGACATAAAGACAAGAAAGCTCCTGACCATGCATGGAGGGTTTCACCCCAAGTCCAGCACCCTGAGGCTGTACGCTAAGCGGAAGGAAGGGGGCCGGGGACTGGTGAGTGTCAGCACCACAGTCCAGGATGAGACAAGGAACATCCAAGAATACATTGGGAAGATGGCCCCAACTGACCGAGTGCTCAGTGAATACCTCAGGCAGCAGAAACCCAAGAAAGAGGAGGGAGACGAGGAACCATCATGGAAGGACAGGCCCCTGCACGGTATGTACCACCGGCAGATAGAGGAGGTGGCTGATATCCAGAAATCCTACCAGTGGCTGGACAAAGCTGGACTGAAAGACAGCACAGAGGCACTAATCATGGCAGCACAAGAACAAGCTCTGAGTACAAGATCCATAGAGGCTGGGGTCTATCACACCAGGCAAGACCCCAGGTGCAGGCTGTGTAAAGATGCCCCAGAGACTATCCAGCACATAACAGCAGGGTGCAAGATGCTAGCAGGCAAGGCATACATGGAACGCCATAACCAAGTGGCCGGCATAGTGTACAGGAACATCTGTGCCGAGTATAACCTAGAAGTCCCGAGGTCAAAATGGGAGATGCCCCCAAGGGTGGTGGAGAATGACCGAGCTAAGATCCTGTGGGACTTCCAGATACAGACGGACAAAATGGTGGTGGCTAACCAACCGGACATAGTGGTGGTAGACAAACAGAAGAAGACGGCCGTAGTGATCGATGTAGCGGTTCCGAATGACAGCAACATCAGGAAGAAGGAACACGAGAAGCTGGAGAAATACCAAGGGCTCAGAGAAGAGCTCGAGAGGATGTGGAGGGTGAAGGTAACGGTGGTCCCCGTGGTAATCGGAGCACTAGGTGCGGTGACTCCCAAGCTAGGCGAGTGGCTCCAGCAGATCCCGGGAAAAACATCGGAGATCTCTGTCCAGAAGAGCGCAGTCCTGGGAACAGCTAAGATACTGCGCAGGACCCTCAAGCTCCCAGGCCTCTGGTAGAGGACCCGAGCTTGAAGGATAAACCGCCCGCAGGGGCGTGCTGGGTTATATATATATAATTATTCAACAGAATGACCACATCTTGTTAAGCTTGCAGATTATATTTCTGGGATTTTGGTGAGCAATGTTAGTGATTCAAAGGAACCTGTTCTGGCTCTGTTCCTCTCTGAATCGTACACGCCCTCAGTGAGGCTGTGCATCAGAGATGTATGAGGAGTACAATGCACATCATCCTCAACAGCCCCATTCAACCCCTCCGTGTTATTCTAGTCAGACAGAGAAGCACACACAACTGGCTCCCATCCCTACGCTGTAAAACTGGGTGGTTCAGGAGATCCCTTGTCACTGCTGCTATTAGATTTTATAATGCTGATCGTTCATTTTATGGCGATGATTTGCACTTTTTACTCGTGCATTTTATTGCTTTTAACTATTGTTGATGTTTTATGTTCAGCCTGTACTTATTTTATGTTTTGACTCTGTCTATAGGACACCTGGATTTCCCTGAGGAGATTAATAAAATTTATCTGTCTGTCTATCTGACTGGGTACAGACAATCAGGATTTAAACCATACAGAGATGCGCTGAACAATCATCTGTTCAAATTTGGGTATAGGGGAATATATATAACATTACTTATAATGTAAAGAGACACTAGCTTGATCAGGATGATGAAAATCACTGCTTATTGCTGATTGATGCCTTCATGCCTTGCTTTCTGGCCACTTACTCCCTCTCTTTTTTCCTTTCAATTTGGCTTTTAAATTCTACTCTGAAATTTTGTAATCGTATTATTTAGAACTCGCTCAGTGCCACTGGCTCAAGGAACAAAACCCTTACTAATCAAACTCTTACAAGCTTTGGATGGTTGATCAAGTGATTTACAGAGCACCATCAGCTTCCCATTTGCTAAGATTCTAGTACTAAAGATTTTTCCCTAACTCTTATTTAATGACACTTGACAGTTTAAGTGCACTTATTGACTGTACTGTTAGCCTGCATCTCCATCCTTTTCTTTAAAACCTTAAAACGCTTCACATCACTCTTTACAATTTCCCTGTTTTTTAACCTGCCTGTTTATGTCACTTTCTGCTAACTGTTCATTGTATTTTACCCCTACTTTTTAATGTTATTCCCCTTCACCCATTACAAAACCCCTGCTCTCTCCTGGTGTGGACTGATGTTGAGTTTGAACAAGGAAAACAAACTACTTACCTCCAAGTTTCCTCTGCATTCCTAATTTATCTGTTAATAGGTGTTGGAAAGAATAAATCAAGAATATAATAAATATATAAATGAAAAAGGAATGTGCAGTGATTGGAGCACATCATGGTCATATCAGTGAGGGCAGGTGGGATGAAGAAGGAGCATTTAGATCACATGAGTTAAACAGCAAGAAGAAAGAGTGAGCACAGTGAATGAGGGCTGTACCAGTTTCCACAAGCAACATGGTCAGTATGACAACACTTCCCTAAATTTAGTGCTTCAAGCCCAAAGGACACTTTTATGTAATTTCGAGATCCAAATGGTTTTAGCAAAATTTCATTGCTTGATGCCTTGAGAGGACAAAAAGCTAGATAAAAAAAAATCCCAGACTGATCTTTGAAACCTCCTCAGCTAGTCTGCTTTTGGAAACAGGGACTGGAAATAATGACTGAAAACAGACATCAGAGAGGGTCTGAATGGTGATCATCATTCAAAAAATTATTATACGCAAAATAATTATAAAAACAAAGAAGTTGGGGGTTAGTGTTGCATGAATGAATAAGATGTTCCATCAACAACTGCGTCAAATTGTACATATATCTTACAAAGGCATGGCTTGAAAAGACTGCCGTACACGTTGTTACTGAAGTATGAAAAACTGAAAATCTAACAAAAAAAGTTATAATGTTGCACAAACAAACAGAGGATTTTTTGGTGCTTTGTAGCTAGTTAAGTAAAAAAAACATTTTCACACTTATAGTATAATCATATAATATATTCTTTGATATGTATGGAAGAGGGTTAAGGCCACTGTAAAAAAAAAAAAGTGTGGATCTGTTGTTTTGTTTTGTTTTTCTTAGAATTCTGACTTTAACTTTGATTCTGAAAAAAAAGACATCCCCACTTTTTTTAGTCCAGTGACCCTCATTCTTTTCCCATAGATATCCATAGATTCAGTATTCACAGACAGAAATATGATAGATTTTACAGATGTAAAATATGATAGAAATATGATAGAAATGTGATAGAAATGTTCTGATGGGATCTGAAACATTAATAAAAAAAAAGGCTTGGCTCACTCAGAGAGGATGAAAAAATGAGAGAACAACACTGGACCTTTGAGGAGATACACTGCATGGTGAGTTTTATTTGAATGCATTCAGTTCTATGATCAATGAGTTTTTTTCATCTCCACATTTATTTGTTAATTTTTTTTTCCACACCAGACAACCAGCAGCTGAAATCTTTATTCACAGACGAGGAGGAGGACGGGGGGCTGATTGATTGATTGTTAAAGAAGAATAGAGATTTTCTCCAGACTGTTGGTTCCAGTGTTTAGTTGTCTGTGAGGACAAAAAACAGATTAGTCAAAAATCACCTCTGCTGTGACGGTTCATTAGCTCATTTCTGATGGATCATATTCAGTGTTTGACTTCTGTGCAAAATCACACACTTTAGCCCTGTAGTATTCCTGTTTAGTAGCGGGTCATCATTTTGAAGTACAGCACAGAAGCATGACAAGCAAAGTTTTATCAGTATTAACATGTTTGTAGTGCAACATCAGATATATCATGAAAGAGAGATTTAATTCAATTCAATTTTATTTGTATAGCGCCAAATCACAGCAACAGTCGCCTCAAGGTGCTTTATATTGTAAGGTAGACCCTACAATAATACATACAGAGAAAACAACAATAATATGACCCCCTATGAGCAAGCACTTTGGCGACAGTGGGAAGCAAAAAGTCCCTTTTAACAGGAAGAAACCTCCAGCAGAACCAGGGAGGGGCGGCCATCTGCTGCGACCGGTTTTAAAAACCTATTTTACAGTAGCATTGCCATAAAAACCAAATTATACATGAAAAAGTTTTATGTCCTTTTGGAGGTTTTGATTAAGAGGTGACGAACTTCCTAAAGAAGTTTCTGAGGTTTTGTAACAGTTCTCATGCTCGTTCCTTTGAATGCCTGGATAAGATTGTGGGGCCTTCCCAGTAGAAGTGAGTGATCCAAATGATTCAGCTTTTCAGAAAAGCATGTGCCGGGACTGGTTGAGTGTGAAGGGAGGGAGACTGGACATAACACACACTGATGAAGAGAGCCAGAACTGTATTTACTTGGACTGGTTCTTCATTATATCATAGAAATATGTAAAAAGTAATGTAAAGGAAAACAGGCAAACACACGCAAACAGGCATGAAAGCACACACAAACCTTGGGCTCACATAATTTTGCAGCCAATGTAGTCCTGTTGACATGACAGATCAGTTAGTGCAGCGTTCCCAGTGATGCAGATACTGTACCAGTCTGTTAAGCTCAAAAGAGTGCTGGGTGTCAAGGCAAAGGTCTAATTGCACTGACATGAACTTTAACATTTAACACGCTAACTGAGGCCTGTAGAATCTGAGATTTAGAACCTGAGGGTTTTTTGTTTTGTTTTGGGGTTTTTTTCACATTCTGAGTCCTGCACGCTGTGACCTTGGAGTGAATTTAAAGAGATGTCTGTTCCTGGGAAGGAATGGGCCATTGTGTTAACACACCCCTGAATGCTCCAGATTGGAAAACTGCCAAAACCTCCACTTTTATAGAGATTCTCACACTTGCTGATGATCAATAAATCAAATGCATTTGATTAGTTGCTTCTGGCTGCTACTTAAGAACTATGGAAGCAGTAAGAGTGTACTTAGTTTTTTTTACAGGACTGCATAGGAAAAAGTTATTTTTCACATGAGCGCAACTGATCATTTAAAAAAAAAAAACAATTACGTAATTAAATTATAGGATATTTATATATCCTGTCCTGTAGGGACACTCAGTGCAGCAGGCCAAATGACAGTTTCACTGTCTGCGTGATGACTCAACCACAGTCTGACCCTCATTCTTTAACCTCTCACTTTTGTGATACGCTTCACTGTGCCGTCACATATTAGAACCCAGACTCCATATTGAATCATGCTAATATTGTCCTACTTTTAACTTTCCCTCTTTCTTGTGGCCAAGTTGCTCTCCGTGTTGTGTGGGCTTAGTGAAGTTCTCCCCTGATCTCCATTACTCTCCGTGAACACTAGCAATGAATGTCTCATTTATTCTGTGGTCACTGGTGTGAAGCAGACTGCACTCTAATTGAGACCAAAGGTCAAATATGAAACATCTTCACAAGAGATTCATTGTAATTTTGTTCAGTCTCTTAAGAAATTGAACACTTCAGTTTAGCAAACGCAGAGATGGTTGAATTTGTAAAACTACTTCTCAATAGTGTATGTGTCCTGCCTGTGTTTTCTTGGTGGGTGGAGTTATAACAAAAAAAAACCCAAAATGATAAGAGATGAAGGGTTCAGTAGCAGTATATTTCAATCTGGAATAATCATTATAAAACCAAACATTTATACCTGAATTCAAGATTAATATTCCCCACAAAGAGGTTTCTCACACACAATAAAGAGAAACACACGAAAACTTTGCTGGCTGTTGAACACTGTTGGAGTCTAATTAACACATCTGGTTGCACGTGCCTTTGATCAGCTTTTCTCTCCTAAACGATTAATGAGGCTATGCAAAACAACCAGCAGGAGTTCTAGATTATTCTTAGTTTTTTCCATCAGAGTAAACAAAAATATTTATCCTACTGGGATGTATCAGAGATGCTTATGTTGACTTCAAACATCATATCTGGAAGATCTCAAGCAGTAAGTCCACATACTTAAGAAGGCTAGTCTTAATGAACATAATGTCATTGTAAGTAGCACACAAAAAGCACCAATATATTGTTAACATTTGCTGGATATTAGTTTTCTGTTTTTCCCCTCAAGTAAAATGTAACTGATGGAAAATAATAGTCAAAATAACAGTCAGCTATTTAAAAAAATGTTATATATGTAAATTTTAGTTCAGCAGCATGAAGTTGGAGCACATTTCATCTTCAAAGTGGATGACACTTTATTCTACAGAGGCTTCAGATCACACTAATATTTTACCTCAATATAGTTTTCAGCTGACATCTCACAACCTTAATCATTTCATATATTTGTAGTTACTGCATGTTGTTATGCTCTTCTCTGCTATCATGCTTGGACTGATGATAGGTTTAAAATAAGCCTTAAAGAGATGCATCCACACTCAATATCAGGTTATTTTACCTGAGCCGTGCCAGTGAATCACATATCTTAATGTTTCTTAATATTTCACTTTAGCTGCGGCTTTCAATTTGTATATTGTTGATAAAACCTGACACATACAGCAATTTATTGTTTCAATTCCTCTGTAGATCTTTTTATTGCATCTTTCCCATTTAACCAGTCTGGTCTTGTTTTCCACTCTCCTAAATTGTGGATTTTATAGAATTTTAATGAAGTGGTTACTTTCTCCAAGCCTGCCATCTACTGAGCTGTGGGGAAATACTTCTGGCTATTTTCTGACCTCAACTGCTCTACTTACCTGTTCTCTAATTAATTAATTGCAGTGATTTTATACCCACAATAAAGAGGTTGTGCAGAATAATTGTTGGAGTTTAAAATTGTAGTCAACTGTATAAATCATTAACTGGGGAAGTAATGTTTTTAGCCTATCCGGGCCCCAAACTTTTTTGACAACAACAAAACTAATAATTCTTACAATCTCAGCTTTAAGATGGTTATGTGAGGATTATTGTTGAAGAGTCACTATAATATTTGTTTAATTACAATGTATTGGTGCATGCGGTTGTTGAGAGCGTGCATGGCAGGAGGTTTGAATTTTCTCATGTACAGTGATGGTTGAGTCGAAAAAAATGGGTGTTCATATTGGAATAATTATAATTTTTTACTTATTAGTTATGTCGAGCCATTGTGTGTACAGCATAACTAATAGAAGCCAAGAGGTGTGAAACCCAATTACTCGCTTTTCTGCTCTTCTACACTGCTGTACTCAGCTGGTTGTCAGTCATGACTTTGTTCGTAGAATATGATTCTGTTTGTTGTATCCAAGCTTCAGAGTCCAGTTCAGCACTCCCAAATGAAAAGCAGGACTTCAGTTGTTGTCCGTGTTCTTAGAGTAAGAACTGTTTTGTTGTTGTTGTTGTTTCGTTTTTTTTGTTTTTCTTTAATGATGTTTAGCTGCTGTTACTAACGGGAACACTTTAAACTTGTTTGGTGGTGGATACCAGATAACCAGGAATTTCATGCAGGCTCTCATGTAGCTATACAAGAAGGCTGTTGATGGTGTCTGCAATGCAACCACGCGGGAGGGAGCTTGGGGAGAAGAGGGTAGAGCAGAGCACTGGAAAAAGCACTCTGGAGTTGAGAGTGGAAAGAGAGCGGGTACAATGAGCGGCTCGAGTTTTTAAGCAGTGTTCCAAATATTCATGAATTTAGTTTACAGTGTACAAATGAACAAACCAATCTGTGGCCTTCATCGTGGCTCCAACAGCTGTGCTACTATCTCAAAATGTTTGGCCTTGGTTTCATTACTGTCAACCTCATAGATGCAGAACAAAGATGATGGTGAGGCTGATGGAGGCAAAATGAATGCTTGTCCTCTAATTGTAAAATCAACTGTTCACCTATGCTGAAAACATATCTACAAACATTTTATCTATTTATTCACTGTGTTAGGGAAAATGTGTTCATTATAACAGAAGAGATAAAGAGATGCTACCATATGCAATCATAATATAAAAAAAAGATTATGATAATTAGCTCAAAAATAGATTCTGAGAGGATGGAGAGCATCTAATCTCCCTGTTGTTTCTGTAGCTCCTGTGATGAAGACGAGGGAGGAACTATGTTATCGAGGCAAAAACATCAGCTTCGGAAGTAATGAAGGATAATTTCCTTTTTCAGTGGAATACACTGCAAATTTAATTTGATTTCATTTATTAATTTAATTAATAATAATATTTGATTATTATTTAGGTAATAAATAAGGTGATTAACAGAGACTCACAGTCATATGAATTCATTAATGTTCACTATACTCATCTTAGCCATTGGCTGCCAATGCTAACTAGTGGTGCTGATGCTAACAAGCTAGATGACAGCTAGCACTGCACTAGTTTCTTGCAATGGCAGGTTTCACTCAAACTAACTGGAAAGTGTTAACTCTGATTGATAGCTGTATGAGTAAATGCCCCGTCGTTTAGCACACCACTGCTCATTAACATTTTTTGATCTTTTTTATATAATAATGACAACAATTCACTGAAGAACATCACAGATTAGAATATTCATCCTTTTTTCTATTTTAAACCTTTCCCAGTGAGCAGCTTTAGCATGTAGAGGAACTCTCTATAGGATCATCATGTTCTATAAATGAGTGGGTGAAAGTACTGAGAGCACAGATGCTGTGCCAAGAATCAGATTTTAATTCTGACTCTATTCAGTTTTTGCATTCTGTCTTGTCTGATCTTACAAGGACCAAAGGTTAAAGCAGACAACTAAAGAGGAAGTGTAAGCCACTCAAGCTTTAAATATGAAGTCTTAATTTGGCTGGTGTTATCTCTCTCCTAGCAGAGTTCTCTATGGCTTGACTTTCACACACAGTCAGTAATCAAATTAGGCACACTGTTCCTAATGTGGGTAAGTGCTAATTGTAGAAATTATTTAAAAACCCACCCTCTATTATTGTCAGCTATTAGCTGCACTCTAAATGTTGATGTCCCCAGTATTCCTTCATTTCCCCCTCAGCATAAATGCTCATGCAGATATTAAGCTATTAACAGTGTAATGACAAAAACCCACAGTACTGTCTTCTGTTAGTTAGTATCGCCATTATTTGCAATAAAATGACAATGATTGCTTTTAGTTTTAAAACTTTTTTTTTTATTTCTGTCTGTAAATCCTCATTCTGATATATTTTTACTATACATCAAAAAGATTCAGTAAACAAGTTGGCATGTCTGCATGGATGTCTTGACAAAAAACCCCAATGTCATTCTGTCATTTTGCTTTGTTTGTACGTTTTACACCTCAAGACTTTCACTTTTATTAGTTAACACATTTTGTCTGGCGGTGAGCCATTACCGAAAAATCTTTCAAAGTTAGAGCTGAAGTCTGTGAGCCATGTGACAAATAAATGTACAAAAGCCAACCATATAATGATGAATGTTTTTTTTCCTCTGCCATTTAGTTTGTTTATGCAGTATGTGGGTAGAACAGCCTCAGCTATCATTTCCAACTTAAAAGGGAATCGCAAACTTCACTGTTGTTGTAAGCGCCATAGACATGGAAGATGATAAATGAGCGGACAAATAAAACTTTGTTTTCACTTTTTTTTTCCTTGGATGTTCTTTTCCTATTTAAATAAATAAATAAAACAAAGGTTAAAGCAGAAATAGCTCAGCATTTGTAAGTTAAATAAAACAGTATACAAGCTCTTTCATGGAAATAATCAGCGATGAATACATGTAGGAGACTTTTAAATGCAGTCCCCTCATCCAGATTTCTCATTAGTGGTTTGTTTCATCTCTCTGTGACGCTGCCAGTCAAAGGCCGTATTCCAGGAAACAGGTTCAACAAATGCCGAGTCTAATCATAGGCTCTGAGTTGATTAACTCAGAGACTGGCAACTCAGAGTTTCCACTTCCAGAACAGCTGATTAGAGTTACTTCATTGAACTGAGGCCATGCTCACCTTGAGTAGAGAAAGCAAGCCATCATCAGTGGAGGTTCAATAACAGGATTCACCATAACAATGCATTTAAAAAAAAAACTCACACACCTAGCAGACCCAGGAACATCAAATATCAAATCTCAGCTTTGACCTTTGAGTCACTTGTATATTCTATTAAATTAATTCAGAGGTTTTCACTTACACGTGTAACCCATTCCAAGTGAGTGGCTAACACCAGCAATTTAAGCCAACCCAGCAGAGGATTCTATATTCTATAAAGCTTCCCTCTTCGTCACCTTAGATTTTAATGGAGTTGCTTGTCTGTTCTTGTCTGTTGTGTCACTAGAAAGTACTAGTGTGGCAAGTGTTGGCTTAGTCCTGTATAATTAGTGGTGTATTCTAATTACTGAACTGTGCTTGCTTATTATATATCAAGCAGCATGCCAGGCATCTGTGCAGTATTAATTTGGCCAGCTCTGGTCTTTTTGAAAAGTGAGTTTTAAGCTCTCACTCAGTGGGAGAGTGGTTTTTCACACGATAATGACATTAATTTCCCAAGTCAGCTTCAGATTAAATTAAATCTTAGACAAGTGACTGTAGCTGTTTTCTCCCACGCATTGCACCCCTGCACTCTTTAGACGTTATCCAGAAGTATTTGATCTAAGAATGTAAATGTCTAATCCTGCATTTACTATAAGTATGTGTGAACAAAGCAGAGCAAACTGGGGTAATGTTACCTGCCTCCGGTGACTTGAATACAGCTCCCACCCTCAACTCAATGCATTTGGACATGGCAGGGTTAATTGGAACAAGTTTCTCTTCTGTTCTGTCAAAACTTAGTCACCAGTAGTCTAAATGCAATAGCTCTAATGCCTGTGAATGTATTTAAAGGCAACAAATCTGGTTTCCTATCATACAATGTTAAGCCAGTCAGGCTTCTTGAAGTTATAGCACATTTGTTGCATTTGAATCAGCTAGCAATTGCCAAAGCACATTTACCACCATTAACTAATGTTAAATTATACGAGGTAATCAAAATGCAACATAATGGATATGACAAGTGAGATGGAACCAGTGAGCCTGGAAGTAATGAAATCCAGAGTCAGCTGTCTATCAGTCAAGAACGAGAGCACGGATACAGAGAAGCTGACAAACTAAATAGACAGAGCGCTGGTCAGGATTGTGACAGTTAGGATTTCTGTATTGTGAAAATATGATATATGATCTACCCACTTCTATTCTTCTCACTTCTCCTTCCCTCTCAATTAATAGCAAAACAATCACAGTTTGGCAGCGGGGATGCTCTTTAATGTGTTCAGCTTCAAAACAGCTCTCTCCTTATGGTGGGGATTAGTTGTCCCTTCGTGCACTGTGGATAACGAAGGAGTGAATGAAGCCAGCTATTGATCCATGCGCAGACACACACAGGAGCAATTCATCTTACACAAAGAAAGAAAGAATGCAAGAGCCTGATGGGCGAAAATGTGAAACGTAGGCATCATGTATTGATGACATTTGAGTATCATGTCACAGTGGTCAGGTCTAGCATATGTTATTATATATGTCAGAGAACATGTTGGTTTATGAATTTTTGTTTTTGAAAATGTTACCTGTAATTTTAGTTTCTCATTTTCACCACAATATCCTTTTATCACATTTAGTTTATTTTGCCCACAGTTTTTAATGAGATCACTGAACACCCACACTTTAATTTGACATTAATTAGCTCTTAATCAGCCCAGTGATAGACTGTGCTAAAATATTGTGGAGAAAGATTTTAGTCTCTTGTGGCAACAGATGTGCAATGCATTTTCAGCACATGCTCACAGGAAGACACTAAAACTTGTCTGATGTTTCCTAAGATCAAATAAAAATAGTAAGATTTAATCTGGTTAAAGTGTAATCTTCTGCCCAGTGTGACTGCTGAAGCAACTAGTTGCTTAAGTGACACGTCATTACCCCTGCTGGTCTTTATCTACAGTTACCTTTATATTTCATTGTCATGCAAACAAAACGATGACCTCATGACTTCTAAAATGGGCTGACAAATGTTAGAATACCTATCAGTACCTTAGCAGTACAAATAATATGGTGAATACTCAGGATCTACTGTGTTTGCTTTCCTCAGTGACACAGGGAGCGATTAACAAGAAAGTTCCTCAGTTGGAGTCTCTGTGTGGAGTTATTATGCCTTTATTTGCACGGTTCTCCTCTGGGTGCTCCAAAGACATACGTGTTAGGTTAATTACTGATTCTAAGTTGGTCATGAATGTGAGGTAGATAAAGTATGTTAAGCGAATATAGTAAAGTCCTCTTATCTGATGGTTATATGATTAGGTGATCAGGTACACCTTTTGGGGGGGGGGGGGGGTAATTCTGACACTATATGCTACCAAAGTGCACTTTATATCAAACAGTTAAGATGAGATTGGTAACAGTGTGTGGTGGTTAGTGCTGCTGCCTCACAGCAAGAAGGTCTTGAGTTTAATTCCACTATCTGGCTGGGGTTAGGTTAACTGGTGTTTCTAAATTACCCATAGGTTTGAGTGTGAATGTTTGTCCTGTGACAGACTGTTGACCTGTTCAGGGTGTACCCTGTTTCTTGCCCTATGACAGCTGGGATGGGCTCCAACCCCCCCATGACCCTGAAGTGGATGAATGGATGTTTAAGGATTATTTTTTACATATTTCCCCTCAAATGTAGTCTCAAAAGTCATAATTTTTAACTGTAGAGGGCAGAGAAAAGGACTCTGACCTTTAAACCTCCTAATATGCATCAGGTTTTTTTTCATGTTGATCTGCACTGATCACCCTATAGTATCAGTGTTATGCACTAACAGTAAATCGCAGTAGCTTATTTTACCGTTCAAACCACTTTTAAGTCAAATACACAAGACGTATGTGTCAGATTAATGCATTTGACCTGAGTTTTAATCCTTTAATATCATATACCTTTGTCTTTTTAGAAGTGACTTGAAATGAGCCACACTAAATGCTCCATTTGGTTACAGAGGTCCTTTTAGCCTCTGAATAAAGTTTTAATTAGAGGACAAATGAAGTGTGGCAGAAAAATTAGAAGACAGTACTCCAGCTATCACCATTTCCAATTCTTTATTATTTTATCTCAAAAACTCATATTTCATGCTATCAAATGTATTCCATATTCAGCAAAGGGAACAGCCAATAAAAATGATCATAGCTTTCATAAAGACAAGTTGAATGAGTACATTTCATGCTTATTTCTTAAATTTAAAAAAAAATTGTGCTCACTGCCACACATGTACACATTAGCATTATTTATATGTGCAGATATATTTCTTGTTAATGAAATGAATGGTGGTGCTCTTTGGTCATATAGAACAAAAAAGGGGAAAAAAAGAAATAAATCCAAAGACAAAGGGGAGAAGGCCTGACTAACTGCTTTTAACAGAGATTTATCGCTGCACTTCACAGGGTCAGAATGGATTTTTGAGTCCATTCTTCCAAAGGAACAACTCTTTAAAACACTAAATCAACTGGCATCACAGATAATATGAACAGATGCTCCACAGAATACATTGGAGGTTTTTATTTATTTATTTATTTTTTAGTCTCAATTGACAGTTGAATAAACATACTGAAAGTCATTTACAGCCTTTCCTGTTGTAGCAGATACATTGTTGAGTCCTCAGCAGTATAACTGTACCAGTCGAGTACTGTGACAATCAGCGCTGTTTTGGCAATCACATCTTTGGACATGTAAAGCCTTTATTTTCATTTGTTCTCTTGATTCTTTACATATAGTAAAGTTCAATAAGGAGAGATTATTAAAAGCAACTGAATGCGATTTATTAGTATACAAAATGCAATCATGCTATTTGGCAATTAGACTCCGTTGGCCTTCACAGCAGAATTGAACCCCAGCTGTGATACAGAAGGAATTAGAGTAGAGTCTAGAGGGTGGTGGTTGTGAAGATAAGAGGGAGGATTGGATGAAGTGAGTTGTGTGAGGTGGAGGTGGGGAGGAGGTGAGCGCACAAAGGAGTGTGCAAGCGAGAATTAAATATTAGCAGTGCAATTTAAAGTACGCAGAGTAGAGGCTGATTGGTTTGACGAAGGTGGGCAGAAAGATGATTGGACAGCAATGACGTTGTTATACATAAGCATCATTATTCATTAGGTCCTCTACCAGAGGCATGGGAGCTTGAGGGTCCTGTGCAGTGTCTTAGCTGTTCCCAGGACTGCGCTCTTCTGGACAGAGATCTTGGATGTTGTTCCTGGGATCTGCTGGAGCCTAGCTTGGGAGTCACTGTGCTCTGATTACCACTGGGACAAAAGTTACCTTCACCCCCCACATCTCTGAGCCCTTGGTACTTCTCATGCTTTTTTTGTTCCTTCTTCCTGATGTTACTGTCATTCGATATTGCCACATCTATCTTCCTCTGCTTGTCTACCACTACTATGCCCGGTTGGTTGGCCATCACCATTTTGTCCGTCTGTAACAGGACCTTAGATCGGTCATTCTCATCCACTCTAAGGAGCATCTCCCATTTTGACCTCAGGTCTTCCAGGACATACTCGGCACAGGTGTTACTGTATACTATGCTGGCCACTTGCTTATGGTGTTCCATGTATGCCCTGCCTGCTAGCATCTTGCACCCTGCTGTTATGTACTAGATTGTCTCAGGGGCATCTTTACACAGCCTGCACCTGGGGTCTTGCCTGGTGTGGTAAATCCCAGCCTCTATGGATCTGATGCTGAGATCTTGTTCCTGTGCTGCCATGATTAGTGTCTCTGTGTTGTCCAGTATGTCCAGCCACTGACAGGATTCTGGATGTCAGCCACTTCCTCTATCTGCCGGCGATATATACTGTGAAGGGGTCTATCTTTCCATGATGGCTCCTCCTCTTCCTCCTCTTTCTTGGGTCTCTGCTGCCTGAGGTATTCACTGAGCACGGTTGGGGCCATCTTCCTGATATATTCGGGGATGTTCGTTCATCCTGAGCTATGGTGCTGACACTCACTAGTCCACAGCCTCCTATATATGTAAAGTATGACTGTTTTCCCTAACAGAAAATGTTGCCTCTGTTAATCTGACTATTCTTACAGACTTTCATATCTTGTGCACTATGAGATTAGGTCTCATCAGGTTTACCAGGTGTAACAGCTTACTCTTTGCTATCACTTCTCAGCTGCAATAGAGAGAACGGTATAATGGATTAGCATTCATACAGCCTGATGTGACAGTAGATATAGCAGTGCAGATTATAATATTTCTTCAGGATGTTTTAATCTGTGGTTAGAAGTATGCTTGCTGCTCTAAGAGTGTGGCCTTGGTTTGATGCTTCTCAAACACTACTGATTTTATGGTTTACGTAATGCATCCTAGTTTTCCTATTATAAAGTTTCCTTTTGGCAGAAAACGTACAATAAAATAGCTTGTGGCATAAAGAAATCTGCATCTATCTTCACCTGCTGTCATACATGGCTCATAATAAGAAAAAGGCACATTAAATTAAGCCCATAATAGCTTTCTGCTTTTGAATGGATCGCTGCTCATTACTTATCACTGCTAAATGGCCTGTCCCCTGTTGACATGAAATTCAATTTATACTCGAGCATCTATGGCCTACAGCTGTCATTAAGAAAGTAGCTTTCTTGTATCTTCACAATGTTAAAATTTTATTATGAAATGGATGGGTGTGATCATACAAAATAGGGTTTATGAATGATGTTGACCCACACATGATTTGATTTCATCAGAGTATGTTTTTGCATCTCTACCATTTATATCCACTGCTTTGGAGATTTACCTATATTTGAATCAAAGTGTTAATGATCAGTAGAGTTACTTTGGTAGTTTTGTCTGTGCATTTCAACAGCATTTCTGTTTTTCAGTTTGATTTTACCTGTACAGAGGTCTTGGTCTGTTATCACACTTTACTAAAGCTGGGACCCTGAACAAAATGACAGAATTTGGGAACATGTTGGGCAATTTTTTCATCCTTCTCTCAGAAGAAAAGGGGGGGGGAAAAGACTTTGTGTCTTCCTTACTGTGAAACTTGAAAAAGGTTTTTGTCAATTGAAATTAATGTCTAACTGATTCAATTTTGTGTGTCTCTTTTTACAATTACACAAAGACAAGGTTAGTACAGTTGTGGCTTGAGAGGCAGCAGCATAGCCATAACCTTCTGAACAATATATTGAAATCCAGGCTCTGCTTTGCCTTGGGCATGTAGCTTTGTTTTGGTCAGGGGGACATTCTTCAGTATTACCTCTGCTGTGCTCCTTGCAGCTCTGCTTTCCAAAGTGGCCCCTTAGTGGTTGATTAAACACAGGGTTAGTATACATCCAGAATGTAATGTGTGCACCTAATCTTGAGTAAGAACTTACAGTTTGCAACAGCCATGATCTCCATTTAAGTGAGATGACTACTGAAAGCAGAGAAAGCTATATGGGTGGAAAAAAAACATATTAAAGCCGGCACTGTAAAACATAAAATAGATACTTAGTTATAAGTATCTGCAAGGGCATAACTGGGCACTGTCAAGCAAATCAGAGGGACATTGCAATGTTATTAAAGTCTGAGTTTGATAAGGATGAGAAATTAATAAGTGAGCAAAACATTGTTACAGGCCATTTTCACCTTAGCTGTCTGTGTATCACTGCCAGTTTGTTTATGCTTGTTGCATAAAGCAAAGTGTCACGGTTGAGGTTAGAGATGTGGAGCCAAAATGGAGACAATGGAGATGAAGGTGAGTGTTAAACAGAAACTGAGCCTTTATTGACGGCTGAACAAAACAATCAACAGGAGGAACAGGGAAAACGAGCCAAAACCTAAACTGGGAAAACTAATTGTAACATAACACTAACCAGAAGCAAGAAACTAGAAACATCTGGAAACACAAGGGGACGGAGAGCAGAGGTTACACCGGGGATGACAAGCAGATGGACCAACAAAGAGCAAGGGATAACACGTGCTATTAGCGTGCGGTTAACAAGGAAATGGTAGACAGGAAGGGAAATACAGCTGAAACTAATAGGACAAGACAACAGGGAAACGAAACCCAAAACACTGAACACTCAGTGAGCTGCACTAGCTTAACTGTTTGAGCTATTTTTGCCTACCTGTTCGTTGCTCCGGCCGGCTCAGCTCCTTTTCCTCCACATAATCGAAGATGTGGTCCAAGATGTTCCTGAGCTGGTCGGCACTATTTTGGATTCTCCTGACGCTCGTCTACCATCCTATGGCTGGACTGCTCCGCTATACAGCTGCTGAGCTCCTGCGCCTTCGCGGGCAGCTATCACTCCCGTCGCCGGCGGAGCTCCACTACCACCCGGGCATCACTTTCCAGCCTCGCCGGAGATACATCCATCGCGGGTCCCGCAGGATTTTCCATAACTCCAATGGAACTAAATCGTTCTGGTCTGCTACTCGCCGCCCTCGCAGGAACCCTGATCGGGCTGTCAACCATCGATCTCTAGCCCACCTGCCCAGGTCGCCCACCGCGATTAGCAAAAAAGAAGATACTCCACTCAACTTCGGTCTTCTAAACATTCGTTCATTGACAAGTAAGGGACCTCTCATCCAAGACCTCCTAACTGACCGTAAGTTTGACTTTTTCTGCTTAACTGAAACCTGGCAACAACCTGATGACTTTTCTCAGCTAAACGAATCTGCTCCTCTGGGGTTTGTTTACTTTTCTAAACCCCGCTGCTCAGGTCGTGGGGGTGGTCTCGCGATCCTTTTTCGCCAGCACTTGAAAGTCCTGCCAGTTAACGTTGATACCTTTAGTTCTCTAGAGGTCCTTGCATGTGAGCTGACTGGACCCATTCCCACCATCATAGCTACTGTATACCGTCCCCCCAAACCTAACCCTGTCTTCCTCAGTGACTTTGCTAATCTACTAACCCATCTTTCATCTCTCTCCCCAAATGTGATCTTGGTGGGAGATTTCAACATTCATGTGGACAATAATGACCTTCTGCTCACCAGAGACTTTTCCTCCTGTCTCGAAGGCTCTGAATTTCAACAATTTATCGACTTTCCCACTCACTCTAAAGGACACACCCTGGACTTGGTCTGCTGTTCTGGTCTTACTCCCTCGAATCTTTCTGCTACTGAAATCCCCATAACTGACCACTTCCTCCTTTCATTTAACCTCACTCTCTGCTGCTCTTCTACCAAGCCAACCCGTCTCATCTCGTTCCGCAACATCAAGAACATTGATATGGACATTCTCACTACCAGTTTGGACAATGTTCAGATTCCGGACTTCTATTCTACTCCTGATGATTTGTTGTTATATTATAATAATTGTCTACGCACTGTCCTTGATTCTCTGGCTCCTGTAAAAGCCCACTCTGTTTCCTTCGCTCGCTCTGCTCCCTGGTTTACCTCTGACCTCCGAGCTCTGAAGGCCAAAGCTCGGCAGCTAGAGCGTAAATATAAGAAATCTGGTTTAACTGTTGATTCAGAAATCTATAAATACCACTTACTTCAGTATAAAGACTCCATCAACAAGGCCAAACAAAGCTTCTACTCTGGTATTATCAGTTCTTATGAGGGTAATGCAAGGACTCTGTTTTCAGTTCTCAACAAACTAATTCAACCCCTCAACGCTTTACCACCGCACTTCTATTCCTCTGAAACCTGCAACTCCTTGATGGTGTTCTGGACTACGAAAATCAATAACATCCACCAGCAGCTCAGATCAAATGTTGTGTCTACGCCCTCTCCAGAACCTTTTCTCCTTTTTGAGCCGTTTTCCACTTTCCATCTTCCTGATTTATCTGATATTTCCGAGTTAATATGTAAATCAAAGCCTGCCACATGTCATCTTGACCCCATGCCCGCGGGGCTTGTGAAATCCTGCCTCTCTTCTTTACTCCCACTCATTTCTGCTATCATTCACTCTTCTCTCACCACCAGTATCGTTCCCTCCTTATTGAAGACTGCTCTAGTCACTCCTATACTGAAAAAACCTTCTTTGGATCCTAACAACTTTAACAACCTCCGTCCGACTTCCAATCTACCCTTCATTTCTAAGGTACTTAAAAAAGTGGTTGCAGCTCAACTTCATTTACACCTGGTTAATAATAACATCTACGAGAGATTTCAATCTGGTTTTCGCTCATGTCACAGTACCAAAACTGCTCTACTTAAAGTCACTAACGATCTTCTAATCGGAGCTGACTCTGGTCTTCTCACCATTCTCGTCCTTTTAGATCTGAGCTCAGCCTTTGACACCATTTCTCACTCTGTCCTTCTAAGCAGACTTTCCTCTCTCGGCATCTCTGACACACCCCTCGCCTGGTTTCAATCATATCTCCTTGACCGTTCCCAGTTTATTCAACTAAGATCATTCCGCTCTCGTCTATTCCTTGTCACCTCTGGTGTACCCCAAGGCTCAGTTTTAGGCCCTCTTCATCCTCCCTCTAGATACCATCTTCTGCAAATTTGATCTTCAGTTTCACTGTTTTGCTGATGACACCCAGTTATATCTCTCTTGCAAACCTGATTCCTCCCTCCCACCTTCTTCCCTTACAGAATGTCTATCCGAGTTAAAATCCTGGTTTACCTCTAATTTTCTAAAGCTCAATGAGGATAAAACTGAGATCCTCCTTATTGGCACCAAATCCAACCTTTTGAAGGCAAACCATTTCTCACTCACCATCGATAACTCCACAGTTTTCCCCTCTCCTCAGGTTAAGCGCCTTGGTGTCATCCTAGACAGTTCACTTTCCTATAAATCTCACATCAATAATCTCACCCATTCTGCCTACTTCCATCTACGTAACATTAACAGATTGCTTCCTTCTCTTTCCACCCAGTCTACGTCCATTCTTGTACATAGTCTTGTTACCTCCCGTATTGACTACTGCAATTCTCTTTTGCATGGTCTCCCCCAAAAATCCCTCCATAAGCTTCAACTGGTTCAGAACTCTGCTGCTCGCATTATCACCAGAACCCCCTCCTACCAGCACATCACCCCTGTTCTTCAGGAACTTCACTGGCTCCCTGTGAAATTCCGGATAATTTTCAAACTTCTTCTGCTCACCTTCAAGGCCATTTATAACCTCGCTCCTTCTTACCTTTCTGACCTGTTAACCACCACTTGTTCTGCCCGTTCACTTCGTTCTTCTTCTTCTATCCAGCTTACTGTACCTTCCTTCCGCCTCAGCACCATGGGAAGCAGAGCTTTCAGCTGCTCTGCTCCCAGGCTGTGGAACTCTCTGCCCCCAGAAATAAGAAATATTGGTTCTCTCCCCCAGTTTAAATCCCAACTCAAAACTCATCTGTTCAAATCTGCATATTCACTGTGAATCCACTGTTTGTTCATTTTATCTTGTGCTTTTATTTTATTGTTCTTATTCTGCCATTGTTTTACTAAGTGCTTTATCTTATTGTAAAGTGTCCTTGGGTGACTTGAAAGGCGCTCATAAATAAAATTTATTATTATTTATTATTATTAACACTGGACTCTCCAAAGTAAAATAGGAAATGCAAGACAGAAAACCACAATCCCCAGAATAAAACTTAAACCAAAAACACCAAACACTGGGCCGCAGACAAGGCTATGACACAAAGAAGGTGTTGTCGCTGTTGTAATTTGCCAGAGAAAACCAGAACATTTAGTTTGGATTGAGGAGAATGGAAATAAGGCTATGTTACTCAGCACAGGAGAGTTTACATTTATGAATATTACATTATTCTCATATTGTAAGAGTCTTGTGAGCACCAACCTCTTTGATTTCCCAGACAATGCAATTCATAAATAATTCCAAATTCATGTTTCAAAACATCCATACTGATAAAGGCAAATAGATGAAAAATGTCATGCATTTCAGAATTAGACAAGAATGTTAATTCTATATGTTTACATCTATAAACACTTTCCTTGAATAATCCCAATAGTTTTTAAAATGTAATTTTACTATAGATTTACATTAAAAAAACTGCCACTGATGTTGATTTTATTAACAATTCATTTGAATCTTTTTTTGGTGACATTTGATTTAGTCATATTACAGTCGGATGCAATCTAGATGTCTGTTTTGACATTGTCCCAAGTAGTGTCTGTCTGTGTGTTGACCGTATAATTTGAGTGTGGGGGTTGCAGAGGAAGCACATAAATTCTCCTCAAAAACGTCCTCCTCAAAAGGGCAGTAGAGACAGTCCTTTGTCTCTGACTTTGCAGTCTCACCAGAGTCTGCTCAAGATAGAGATATCTCATCTGCTGCTTTCCATTTATCTATATTCAGTATCATCCAGACATCAAATGTGTTTTGCAGTGTGGTCAGCAAGTTTTTTGCAAAATATCACAATCAGCAAGCACAGGCTGTCTGTTTTGCACCTGCTGTCATTCAACAGCTTGTCTAGCTTGTTCATGCCTCCTTTTTTGATATTCTGGTTTATTATGCCTTTCGCTTTGTGATGCCCCTGACCACAGATCCCCATGTTGATGTGCAGCATACTAATTTCTCCCGACCCTGTGTTTAAATGTTAAACCCCATGGACATATCTGGCATGAACCCAATCATGAATGAACCAACAGGCCTGTTCCGTGTCAGTAGTTGAAATGGGAGCTCTAACCCTGGGATTATTACCACTTTGAGATGTCCACTTGAACAGCTATTGACACCGTGGACAATTAGTTATTCTTATTAGACTTTTCATTCGGAGTGTGCCTCTATAATACTGCTGTAAGACTGACTGTTTTATATTGTTTTGTATGGTTTTTTGGACTGCTGACAATTTCATGTTAGACTGTGAGGTAGATAGACTTCAACATAATCCTTTGGATAAACCATCCAACCAGTTTTCACAATATGCACTGCTAGCCAAGTGACTGGCTTATACAGCCAGCATATTTTTTCCCATTTTGGCTCTCTCTTTCCCTTATAGTTCATTTGTAGATATTTTTTAACATGCCTGCCCTTTTCTGCAGATTCCAAATGTTCCCTAGTTCGCTGAAAACAGAGCGTCACAAACTAGTGACTCGTTCCAAGCCCAGAAAAGTGGAGGGTTGAAATAGGAAGGCCATCTGGTGCAAAATCCATGTCAAATCAAACATGTGGATCCATCGGTTGTGTGTGCATGTCAGTTTATTTTGGTTGTTTTTAACACGCTGTTCACTGAAAACGACTGAAAGCAGTGAGCATCCAGTATTTTTTTATCACTACTTTTAATAGCTATTTTTTGTGTGTAATATTTGGGTACGTGGAAAAGAGGTAGGAGGGCCATCTGGTGTAAAATCAATGTCAGATTAAACATGTGTATCCATTTGGATCCATCTACTTGGTTGATGGGAAAATGTGGGTATGTGGGAAATTGGTCCCACATACCCAAATGAAGTAAATGACAAACAAATGCTAAGTTCAGTGCAAAGAGGTCTGTGCATTTTCTTTCAGTGAAACAGCAAAAATGAAAATATGTATAAAACAGCATACATACCTAGATTCAGTTCTTATCTGCTTTGCCCATATAGCTGCTTCAATTATTGATTGATTGAAGGTAAGAGGAATGGAAATAAGTTATAATACATCTAATAGTCATATGCTGGTAGTAAAAATGATTTGCCTTAATCCAGACTGGACTAATCGTTTCACTTTACATAGTTTAACTACCTTGATGTCAGAAAAAAATACCCCAATTTCAAGTACAGTGGAACCCTGACTTACGAAATGAATTCGTCTTTCATAAGTCGAAAATTCTCGTAAGTCGAAGCACCCATCGCGCCTCTTGAGTGAACGATAGGCTATAGGCTAATTGCTAACTGCAACAACAAGACGTCGTTCAAGTGGAACAGCAAAGCGTAAGTATGAAAGCCAAGGGGGTTCTCACATGATTCGGAAGGCATTCTGGGCATTGTAGGCATTCTGGGCTCAGCCAATCAGAGCCAGCGGATTTTGTTATGCGGGCATTTTGCCGTAACATGGGCAGAAATATTGCCGTTAACTTAAATTTTTCGTTAAATGGGGTATTCGTAAGTCGGGGTTCCTCTGTACTTGAATTCTCCCTATTAACAAAGGGAAACAAAGAAACAAATATGCAGTAAAAAGTGATATCCAAAAAGAAACAAGAAGTTTGAAGACAAATTCAATTCCACACATACAACAAGAGACACAGGAAATGTAGGACCCAAAAGAAATAAAAATAATCCTGTCTCAGATGTCTACAGACAGTTCCTTGGACTTTATAGCTTGTTTGTGCGCTGATGCATCATCAATTATGGGACCTTATATGTTCCAATCTCCAAATTCCAACTCATGTCCAACTGAGCATAGTTCTGGGTATCAGTGGGGAAAAAAACTCATTCAATTTTTATTTAAATAAAAACTTATTAACATTTTATTTTAAATCTGCATGTTCATCATCCCTCTGAAAATGTAATGTTACAAGGGTAGTACAAAAGCAATCCCCTTAAACTGATTTTTAGTGTTAGTCTCCTTATGTTCCACTGAGTTTTTGGTTCTGTAACTAGTTACATAACATAAACTATGTCTTCTGTCTGTAATGTTCCATACTGACAGAAGATGGCGCTAAACATGTTTTTAAAACTTTAAGAACTTAATTCTTAAATCCAACTACAAGGTAATGTTTTATCTTTGTCAGCTTTTAAGAACAGAGCTCAATGGTTTAAATTAGCCTTTATACATTTAGTCTTTCGTTTCCACCCTAAAACTACTAAAATTGTGTGTTTCATCATCTTTACGTTGTAAAAATTTGGGATTTTAAGATATTTTCATCGAAAGTGTGAACTTTATTATGCCATTGTGATTGTGTGATTGTGAGAAATAAAAACCTCCATGCACTTTCATATGATATATTACTCAATATGTTTTCAATATCACAAGCAAAATGTCAACTTTGATATTCTGCACTAACAATAAATGTCAGGGTCAAACGGTTAGCCAACCTAGGTACTCCCCCAAGGTCACCATTTTAATCCAGGTAGATGGTAATGTGATAATTGTTCATAATGGAAAAAAATGAATATTTAATGGACTAATAGAAATAGAAATAGTTTATGTTCACTTTTATGTTTGTGTTTTATGTTCACAGTTTATGTTTACTTACCTCTTTTTTTTTTCATGTATATCAATATGTGATGTAAAGTTTTTCTTTATTCCCACAGAATACTCGCTCAACTGAGTTGCCACTTGCACTGCTCAGTTTTTTCTTTGCTTTTGTCTTCTTTTTGATATGTTTTTCTTAACCCTTTAAAGCCGGTCGGAGCGGGCACGCTCCGTTTTGTGTAACTATTTTTAAATCCCGGTAGCACTGCAACCACATAAGCTAGCGCAATATTTTTTTTTGCATATGAAACCGGAGGAGTTGTACTTACATCTGATGCCATCAGCTTGTCCTAGGTCACAGTTTCCTTCCACATACAGCTTTGCAAAAACTGCATAAAAAGCACTTGCAGCAACAAAAACATAATATTCCAGAAACACGCTTTGCCGATCCGATCAGCTGTTTGTAACACTTCCTACATGACCAGAAGTGACGTCATTTTGCAGAAATGTAGTTTTTTACCATCGTGGCCTTATAAGCCTACTTGTAAATGGTAAATGGCCTGTATTTATATAGCGCTTTTCTAGTCCCTAAGGACCCCAAAGCGCTTTACATATCCAGTCATCCACCCATTCACACACACATTCACACACTGGTGATGGCAAGCTACGTTGTAGCCACAGCCACCCTGGGCGCACTGACAGAGGCGAGGCTGCCGGACACTGGCGCCACCGGGCCCTCTGACCACCACCAGTAGGCAACGGGTGAAGTGTCTTGCCCAAGGACACACGACCGAGACTGTCCAAGCCGGGGCTCGAACCGGCAACCTTCCGATTACAAGGCGAACTCCCAACTCTTGAGCCATGATCGCCCCAAACATAAAACATAACTTTTAAAAACTTGTGTTTTTAAAAGTTATGTTTGACTTTATGACTTTCTGTGTCGTTTCTGGGATGCTTAGGACTCATATTGCACTGCTGGAAATATTTTATTTTGATGCATATGCTGTTATTTTGCAAATTTGCACTATAATATATTTTTTCGTTTTTCCTGCAGTATATGAAAATTGGTGTATCTCAAAAATAAAACTATGAAGACACTTAAAATAAATTTCCTTTGGTGGGAAACTAGTTTGTGCAACTTTTTTGTATTTACAGTTTTGAGGGATAAGCCTCTTAAATTTCTCTAACTAGAAATATATGTTAAAAAATCAAAAACGATTTTCAATTTTTTTGTAGTTTATTGCACTTTTTTGCAATTTATGTAATTACTATGCACTTAATGCAGACATATCATTAAAATTTGGGCTATAATGGTTGTATTGATGTATAGCAACTTGAAATGCTCCAAAAAATGGCTCCACAGCATGTAAAAATATACTATAAGCTGTGGCGGACTTGGTTCTATGGTAGGTCTTAAAGGTTTGACATACACAGTTATTTTTGGAGGAATATCTTATTCGTCTCACTGACCATTCTTAACTTAACCTTTCCATCAGTAGTACAAATTTTTGTAATAATTGGAAGGAAGCACAGGTAATCCTGATTTTTAAGTCAAGAACAGCAATTATAGGGAAGGAGAAATGACATGCTGAACATGGTCCAGCATGTCATGGAGTTTCAACCCAACCCAAACTTCAGTCTTGTAAATCTCAATGAACTGAAGCATCTTGTAGGTGAAAGGGTCATACAGAAAATGATTGGTGGTTCTACAAATCGTCACCTTCATTGTTACTATTGTTGTAATTCCCCTGTAGCTATAAACAGTCTGCGGTGTCCCATAAGCATAGTAAACAAGGCATTCAGGAAAAGACCAACTTACTGAACAAAAGATATTTTATAACCTAATGCAGTTACTTTTCCAATATCTTTGCTGTACTCAAAATGTTGCAGAGGAAATCCTCCAGAATTTGTGGAAAATTGCTATTGATTGAAAATCAAATAAAAATATTACCAGGTGGTACCTTTGACTTATAAAGGCAGCCTATGTAAGGGGGGTATTGATTCATGAGGTGAATGCATCATCAGTATGCTAAATCTGAATGTAGATTGTAATGCTGAATCTGAATATGCTAAATCAATATGCTAAAATGACCACTAAATGAAGTTGATTTTTGCTTTTCACTCACAAAAAAACACACTTTTCACAGTTGTTCATATTCAACTGGGTTATTTGAGTCTTACAATGTAAATGAGCTTGCCTCTAAAGCCGTTTGGGTCAGCAGCTATTCTAACAACTATACTAAGAGTTTGAGTTATGACAATAAACTTTACTTTCTATAAAGCCCAAGGTACCTGGATAGTCTTTGCCTCTGCAGGCACTCTGCTATTGGCCCTGTCACCATGTGCGGGTATTCACTCTGAGTTCTCCTTCTCACAGTTTCTCACCTGTTTGTGTAAATTAGTTGTGTTGTCCCAGCAGCATATAGCACATTTGTCTTCAGTGTTTCATTCACATCATTTCATTTACATTTTGCCAGGAATACTTGCAAATAATCATGTAATGTTTCATGTCTGTTCCTGCATCCAATCGGTGACCTGTCCAGGGTGTACCCCCCTCTCTGCCCATGGTAGCTGGGATTGGCTCCAGCACCCCCACAGCTCTGATAAGGATAGCAGAAGATATTTTGATACATATTAGCATAAAAACAGGACAAAGAAGAGCAGAGGCTGAGCAGCTAGAATTCTATATCAAACAAAAATGGGACAACATCCCTCTCTCAAAAGCCCAGAAGCTGATCTTCTCAGTTTCCAGATGTTTATGAACTATTGTTAAAGAAAAGGAGTTGCTACGCAGTTGGAAATAACTTTTTGAGATGTGCTGGTTAAACATTTGGTGTGTTTTCTATGTTCAATTGAAAATGAAAGAATGGTTTTGGTTTTATTTATTTATTTATTTTAATTTGACACTGTGCCACAGGTTTTTTGGAATTGGGGTTGTTTAATTTTTGTCTGATTAAACACAGTTGTACCTTTGCTACACAGAGAGCACATGAAAAATGGAATCAGGGTTCATTCCCGTATTTTGTCTCAGAGCACAGAAAAAGCTTTTAACTACCTGCTAACGTTCCACTTATTTACTCTGCACCTGTTCCCATTTCTCTCTGGTATCTTGTATTTTTTACAGGCCCCCCTAAAATTTGCAGCAGTTGTCTGCTTTATTTCACCCATAAATTCGACAGCGGTAGAATTGGCATTTTCAGCAGTTGTTTGCTTTATTTCACCCGTAAATTCTCTGAATTCTGCAACAGTAGAATTTATTTGTTTTTTTTGTTTGTCTAAAATCTGCAATCTCGCTGCAAGATCTGTATGCTGCATTACATGTGTTTAAGCTGTATCGCACTTGTAACATGCTATTTTACTTTTCAGCGGGCAACATGGAAGAGCTTTTCCAAATGATTCACACAGGTAATTAGAACAAATTAAACTTTGTAATTTTAATGAGTGATTTGCCTGGTCCTTAGTTAACAGTGAAAGACACAGATGCAGTGAGATGGCAAGAGGAAAACTTGTTGTTACATGTTTGTCTGTCCTTAATGAATCCCACAGTCTCAAATAACTAATGAGATGTTTTCATTTCTGTCTTGAACTGGAAAAGGTAAATAGGGAAGACAGTGATTTATTTTTATTATGTGTTTGAGCCTTCAACAAACAAGGGGAAAGTAATAGACTTGGAAATATCAGTTCTGTCGAACTGTTGATTCCTTCTCTTCTGTCTACTTCTAATTGAATGTCATCATCAGTGAGACTCTAGTGATTTCCAATGTTGTGGCAAAAACATAAAATCTGTCCTGGTAATAGAGAGGAGCACTGAAGAGAAGATCAGTTGGACATAAATAGAGAGAGACTGTACAGTAGCCTTCAGTGCAAGTGAACAGTCAGGTCTGGTCAGAAGCAACCAGCTCGTTAACTAGAGGAATTGAAGTGTCTCTTTAGCCATTTCATTTTTTTTTCTAACAGGTGAACCAAATCGAGTAACTTGGTAATTGTGGGGGCTAAAAAGATCAGTACTGATGTTCATAAATGTGCTTACAAAATCTGACATTTCTTTATACTCCTGAATGCAATGCAATTTGAGGGAACAGCAAAGAAAATCTTACAGCTTTACCTCTTATATGATGATCGAGGACCTGTTTGTGTTGTGCATACTGACATGAAAGTTTATTATGTCATTCTTTTATTTAGTTATTCTTGCTGAATGCCAGATGGATGACGAGAGCTTCATGTAGAGGATGGTATCTGTGTGAATATCAGTTTGTTCCATCTCTCATGTTTGACCGATGAGTACACACCTTAACGTTGATTTGAGAAAGTTTGCACTGGGGTTGGCAACATTAGTGGAGCACTAACTAGGTTTGGATGGAAAACTGCATGCAAAGAATGATTTTCATTTAAAGAGTAACATGTGTAGCTTTATCTATTGAATTAAACCACACTCCCCGGGGGTGGCTGATGCCCCCACCTGTCGGTGTATTGGTGGTTCTCAGTGTCCGGGGCTGGGTGCTTGGGTATGTACTGGCTTACTCCAGGCGGCTGGTTGCCAGGGCCCCGGGGTGTGTAGGGTCCTCGGATCTCAGATCTCTGTGCTCGGGGCTTGGTCTGCTCTGGCGTAGCCAGCTGGCAGCGGAGCCTGCAGGCTCACAGCTCATTGTGTACCTGTTTGTACACACCTGCGTACAAACAGGTACTCACAGACACACATACTATCTTGGTTGGCTGCTGCCTCTAAACATGTTGTGCGTTGTCGGTGTTGTGTGCTGCTCAGTAACATTCAGCATTTATTATTTACTGTTACTTAATGCTTATGTTGGTTGTTGCTGTGGTTTCTCTACTGCATTGTTTTCTTTTTTTTCCAGCAGTTGATCAAACAGTGCTTTCCCTCCCCTTCTGCTGAGTCTCTTCCCAACTTCTCTTTACTTTGTCTTTTTCATCTCCTGGTCCTGTCCGTTTCGATTGTAATAACTTAAAAGTAAATTTTAAAAAATGTATTATTTATATAATAATAATAATAATAATAATTGAACAAACTATGGACCAGTATGTCAAAAGCCATAATGATTACAACCTTGATAAGTTAAAAATATCTGTTATGAAAATACAGTCAACCAATACACCACCACTAACTATAACCACAGAAATGTCCATGTTCATAGTTTCACTGACCCAGGCAAATTGCAACATTCTTAGCTAAAATATTAAGAATATTGTTATTTGATTGCAATACTATACATGTGCATATATACTTCTACTAAGTATAATGACCTTGAAGAAGGAAGCTTGAAGAGCATAAACATAAATTCACTTTATTTAGTAATATTTTGAGAAATTAGTTGTGTGTGAGTGGGTGATGTGGCTTTTAGTATAAATTCATAGGACTAGAAAAAAGTTCAATTTATGTATTTCATAGTACTGTTCATTTTGGCAGGTACTTAGATTGTTTAGTGAACCATGAGTTCTGACAAGGTTCTGACAAGTCCTCCACTGCTGTTAATATATCTAACAAAGAAAGCACTTAACTCAGTGCTACCAAGTTACTTAAAGGTCAAATAAATTCACCAGCATTGGAGTGTGTATGTGTATTGTTTAAACATCTTTGTGAGGACCAAACACTGGCATGCCACTATACTTGTGAGGGCTAACAGTCATTTGGGAACCAAATGTTGCTCCTCATGAATTCGAAGGCATTCTTGATGCTCAAAACGTGGTTTTAGGGTTAGTGTAAGGGGCTAAGCATTATGTCAAATCAATGTCATCACTGAAATGTGAATACAAGTGTGTGTGTGTGTGTGTGTGTGTGTGTGTGTGTGTGTGTGTGTGCGTGTGCGTGTGTGTGTGCGTGTGTGTGTGATAGCAAAGCAGAGTTAGCATTTCTGTAAATTCAGACCTGTCTTTGTCATCAAGTCTGAGCTCAGCTTAACTCTCTTTTATGTTCACCTAGTGTTGTCTGTTCATCATGAGTAAAATATCATTATAATCACTCAGACATGAAGATGCCCACTGTTGTACTTACTCTGTCATTATCTAGCAAAACCCCTGACAAGTCAAGAAATGATAAGGCAAATCCAAAACACTTTTCTAAATAACTTCTGTCACAGTTTCTATCATTCCAAACTCTATTATGTTTCTCTTGTGTTTGTAAAGTTTGAGTTTTCCTCTGTGCTTTAATTTAAGGTGTCTTACTGAAACTGAGTTACTTGGTACTTGCTGTTACTTGATATTCAGTGACTGTAAATGTATTCATTCATGTATTTCATTTTGAATCAGCCTACTTTATGTGTGAATTCTGCCTTGACCACACATCTGCCATCCTCCGAGGCAGAACAGCAAGGTAATTATTTCCTGAAGTTGTCAGCGTCCCTTGCTGTCAGGCTCTGTGTCATAGTGAGACTCCAAATATAGAACTGACTGGACAGTCATAGACTGTGCTCTGACTTCAGGTCACTGCATATGTAACAGCTATTTTAAATGAACTTCACAAAACACATCAGGATCTGCTGAACCTTGCAATCTGGTTATTTTTTAATTCATTCCTGTCTCTGTTCTGTTAATCCAGATTAGCGTATATACACACAACTAACAACATAACAACATGGTTTTAAGGCAGATTTTAATCAGGTTGGTGCAGTTATTTGTTGAGTTAGATCTTAGTTGCAGTGCAGCATGTGAAAATAATTAACAGCTACACTTTACCTATTAGCAAAAACTCATGATGGTAATTTCATCTTCCTCTGTCTCTACCTCACTTCTCCACATCTGGTGCTAAGCAACAGCCTTGTGTTGTACTGCGAGGCCTGGTTGCTAGCTGTTTAGCTGTTACTAGTTGTTGCTGATACTACTATTCATAACATCTCAATTCATTTGACACATTTTGCTGCATCTGTTTTTAGCTTCTTTTCATTGTTTTCTCTCTCTAAAATTTTTCTACAAGATGCATTAGCACAGAGCAAAGGTGGTGGAAGGTCTGGTCATGTAAGACATCTGATTGGTCAATCCAGTGTCAGTAATGAAAATGAACAAATGGGCGCCTGTCAGTGCTTGCATGGCCCATTAGCAGTGATCTAAAAGTGGGTCAGCCCACCAGGAAAATGCCCAGTATGCCAGATTACCAGTCCAGCCCTGCTGGAGCCTGTCCCTGCTGTCATAGGGTGAGACACAATGGACAGGTTTTCAGATTGACACAGACAGACAGAGACATTCACTCTCCGATTCCAGCAGCCTGGGTCACAGAAACATGTTACTTCCTCCCCTCACCCTCAACCAGTCACTAGGGTACCAAATGAGCTGTTATTATTTTTATTTTTTTTTCAGCTTACGTTTTTTTGGGATTTTTCAAGTTAAGAGCTCTTTGTATTAGTTGTAGTTGTTACTGCAATGCTGCACAGTCACCGTATTGTTGCGGTAAGAGGGAAATGTAGCAGGTTTTCAAGAATATTGGTGCTTTACTTTTTTCTTTGTGTAGGTGTTTGGAGAGTTCCCCCTTAAAACATCTAGCTTTCTAGTAAATTGATGCGTTAAGTTAAATGGAAATGGTCAGTGGGTGCTTTAAGGCTCAGTGAACAAGAAAAGGACAAACGTTTTTTGTGGAATTGGTTATCTGCTGCACTCTGGAAAATTGGTTTTCTCCATATAGATGTTATTTCCCTGTGACCACCAAGAGGTCTGTCTCGATGTCATTTACTTCCACATTTAATGAGAAATACGAACAATCAAGTATGGATTTAAAAAAAAGGGTAAGAGCACGGCAATATAGGAACAGAACTTCAGATCTTGAATTTTTTCCTTATTTAAAAAGAGAATTTCTTTGACAAATACTTAACTTGGGCCCAGGAAATTTGCATTTAAATAGGTATATAGTCCTGTGAAGATTAGATATGAGGCACTGGGTATTGTGTTGCCATCTTATGTGTCTTTGAATGTAACTTATTAAATGAGGAACAATTAGTAGAAGACTGACACGATGTGTTTTTTATGTTTCCTTAAAGAACTGCAGACACTTTATACTTGGTGTTGTCCTAGAGTTTACCAGCCTTTGTCATTCTTACTGTTGAACTTTCTAAAAAGAGTTTCTCTTATAAACACTACAATGCCTATTAGTCCTCTATAATATTATTGGGAATACAAATTTTCCATGTCAGGATGCGTCTCTGTCCAGATGGATGCAAATCATGTTCCTTCAAGGGGAATTATTTCTGCACACTAATCTGTTCAAACACAGTCTTACACATGATTTGAAAAAAAAATGCATTTCGCATTTTGTTATACCTGTGATACAGAAAGTCACAGATATACTCAATTTGTTAAACAGGCATTTACTTATTTTTCTTGTATATACAGTATAAAAAGGAAATGGAGAGCATCCTTCAATAATTTTTACTTTGTAATTTAAACTTCGGGTGTTTAAAAATAATTAAAATAAGACTTTTTCTTCTTTTCTCTGTTATTGTTTCACAGGTAAGATGGCCATACTTGAACCACCTACTTTGAGGGTCATTCCTGGAATGCGGGATTTAATGTAAGACTTCAAGTAACATGTCATCTACGTTACTTTGTTACAAAGGTTCTTTATTTATCAGCCCACTGAGTGAATAGGAAGAAAGAACCCCCCCCCCCCCCCTTTTTTTTTTTTCTTTCTTCACACTTGTATAAACCTATAAAGCTTTGAGGAGTGGAGATATGGACATCACTTGTGATTTATCGGACAAAGAAAATAGAGCATAATGGTAAAGTGCAAACTGCATCCATGAGAGGAACAGCTGCATTATCCTGATAACAGAACTCTTTTCAAGCATCTGCACAGATAGCATGTTAAGGCAAAGCCACCTTTAAAACCCAGAGTTATGACTGAATGACCCCAGCCCAGCAGCCGGACACTGATCTTCAACTAGTAACAAAGTCAGTGATGAGTAGTCGGGCTTTAAACCTGAGTTCATGTTCTTAAAGTAGAATCACTGTGCTGATTGCTTTAAAGTGTCTTTGGGCTGCTGTTAAACTTTGCTTTGTGTTATTGGCTTTGTGTTCAAATGTAAATTAAAAAAAAAGATCACATATGTATCCTCATATGATACATATGGGATACCTAATATATTCCAGTAAATTGAGAACTTCACTTTTACGCTCAGCCTTCTTTCAACGCGATGGACCGGTTCACCGTCGTCATGACTGCAGCCTCAGCACCAGTCCATCTGTGCAACTCCTGTCAGCTAATATCAGGAAACTTTGTGTCGGCTCCCTGAAACTGAACAATAAAGGTTGTCTGATGAATCATCATTTCTGCTGTGACAGTTGTTATGAAAACAATGAAAGAACATGAAAACATGCATTCATCCTGCCTTATTTCAAGACATGCTGCTGCTGGTGGATTGAATTGTGTGGAGGATATTTTGTTGGCACATTCTGGGCCCATTAATACCAAGTGAGCAATGTTTAAATGCCACAGTCTTACATGGTATAACCATGTCAATCTCTTTCTGACTACAGTTTCCACACTTTCTGATAAATGGTGAAATTTATCACAAAGCTGAGATTATCTCAAATCATTTCAAGAAAGCATGGCGTCACTTGACCTCCAAACTAACCAGATGCCATTCAATTAGTCCACGTTTGAGATGTGGTGGGGTGGAAGATTTGCATTGTGGAGGTGAAGCCGACAAATCTGCACAGTGCTATCTGATCAGTATGTCTCACTCACTTAGTGAGTGGGCCAAAATCTCTGAGGGATGAAATTTGAGCGTCACAATTTTGTATCAAAAACAGAGGAAGCATAAATGAAGCAATGAAATGTTTGAAGCGTCTCCCTCCCTTTCTCCATTTTTGTGGGAATATATGACATTATAATCTAAAAATGGGATGCAATTAATTTAATGCACACTACAAGTATTGCTACCACTGCCTCTACTATTGCCAGTACCACTACTTGACTTCCAAATCACTCTTTGAGTAAAAATGAACTCCTGATTTCTCTGTTTTGTTCCTATCAACAAAAAAGTTGTGCTTTCTCAGTGAGCGTCTTTCTCCAGCTCTGTAATGATTTCATCATATTAAAAGGACACTGCCCTCCAGAATAACATTTGATCTCATTATAAACTGCTAGTGGTGGTAAAAAAAAAAAATGTCAGCAGTCATCTTTTACTTCATTTCCTCTGAGCTGTGGGAATCTTCAGACTGTTACAGCTCCATGGCTGTGATCTGAAGCTTGACCGTTGGTTCAATCTCCCTCTACAGCTTAGCGGAGAAGTTAATCAATCTCCTGGTGTTTAAGAAAACTGGAGGGTCACCCTAACTGAAGAGTAGAGTGTGCTACTAGTAGAATGACATTCTGCTCATATTATTATTAATGGTAGTAGTAGTGGTAATAATAGCAGTTTTGCATGCTTTTATTTCCTCTCTGTTGTCTGAGAATTTGCATAGAGTGCTTGATGTTCAGGACTTAAGCATACGGTTATATTCTACAATGAATGAAACTTTATGTTGGAAAATAAAATCCTCTCGTCCTCTTCCTCGCTGTCTAACATTATATGCTGGGTGTTGTGCCACAGATGGAGGCAGGGTCTGCTGCTGTGATGATAAAGGTCACACAGGCTGTGTTGTAGGTTTGCCCAGAGTGTCATGAGAGGCTCCAGGAATGAATGTGATGAATAAAGAGGTTAAACGGAAGCCAAAAGAGAGAAGCAAAGCATCATCACCTCCTGACAGAGTGCTTATGTTTGGCCTGAGTTTCATATTAATGCATATGCTTTGCACTGGCTTGTAATTCACTGTTTAAACCGTCTGGCCTGGATCATGATATGATGGGATAGTGCGTGCTATATATGGTAAATGGTAAATGGCCTGCATTTGTATAGCGCCTTTCTAGTCCCTAAGGACCCCAAAGCGCTTCACACTACATTCAGTCATTCACACACACATTCACACACTGGCGAAGGCAAGCTACATTGTAGCCACAGCTGCCCTGGGGCGCACTGACAGAGGCGAGGCTGCCGGACACTGGCGCCACCGGGCCCTCTGACCACCACCAGTAGGCAAACATGGGGTTAGTATCTTGCCCAAGGATATCTAGCATGCAGCCAGGAGGCAGCCTGGGATCGAACCACCGACCTTCTGATTAGTGGCTGACCTGCTCTGCCACCTGCCATATAGAGAGAAAGTATTTGCAGCTGCTTTTGTGGGTTATTGTATGTCCTCTAGGTATGTGCATAACAGCAAGTGACCTTGACTTCTAGTTTTTAAAGCGCAGCGATGTAGGTTACTGAGGAATCAACACTTGTTAGATTTGGTCTTTTGGCACAGAAGTCATTAATCCATCTGAATCTTATGTTCTCATCTGTGCTCAACAGCACATACAAAGAAGAGAGTTTGCATTTATAAGAGGTAATTGATTGATTGATTGATTTGTTTGCTTGTTTGTTTCTTTGTTTGTTTTTGGTTGCTCTGACATTTGAATTTAATGTCCAAATGAAAGTAGTTTATTTTTGCTGTATATGAGCTTTGTTTCTTTGTCTGATAAGAAAATAAGAATTCTCTGGTATTTAGTCCATGGAAGGATCTTTGAGCCACTGCCAAATTCACATACCTATACAGATAAACACATTTTGACACACAAACACACAACACACATTCACATTGCCAGAGGTTATTCGGCTGTCTGGTGTAAACATTTCCTTCCCTTAGCCAATTGGCTGCTGTAACTAGCCTCCAGCCATATTCGAGCACAAGGCGCAGCTTGTCTCAGCAGGAGAGGTTTGGATGGGAGCGTTGGTGAAACGCAGAGTCATGATCTGTCCTTAAGGTTGCATATGTCACTTGCAAAGGCAAGTGAAGTTTTACCTGAAACTCCGGGCTACAACTCAGACTCAGAGAGAAGAGTCAGACAGAAAGAAGATGTCATTTACGGTGATTTGTCACATTAACAAAACAAAAAAGGGGGATATCTCGCCGCTGTCTTGTAATATCAGCTTATAGAACAATATCTGTGGGAATATTTTAAATTCAGTGCAGACATTTAAAGCTGTGGGTGACCGTGTAATTCAAGGAAAACCTTTGGCTGTCACAGAAATTTACTGTTACATACAATAATAATAATAAGGCTAGTAAACGGCTAGCAGACAGTTACTATTAGAAAAAAGAATTTAAAGGAGTCAGTTAAAAATAGCTTTTAATGTTTATGTGTATGAAGGTATATATTTTTATAATTCTCAATAATTCCCAGCTTTATTAAAGCTGGAGTGGTAACTGGCATTAACAGTTTAAATTGTATTTCTTTTAACTTATAGCTTTAAAAAGCTCTGCCATTAACACTGTTGATACATCAGTGTAAATGTAAATGACAAAAGACAGAAATCACATTGTTTTTCTTTTAGGTGCTTCAGTTAGTCACCTACATCGGATGCCCTTCCAGACACAGTCCTTCGCATTCATCCAGGCTTGGGACCAGCACTAGGGGTACACTGGCTTAAAGTTGCCTGTGACTATGTTAAAAAGATAAAAATCCACATACTCCATCATTTAATAAAACAAATTTGAAGCTGTGTGGTTGCTCAGCTCTTTCAGTCTCCTAATAAATCCACTACTGGCCGGCTGGGACCAACCCTATTCCAAAGCAAAAGTTCAAAAAGCTTAAATGTCCTCAGAACGTATTTAATTTAAGGGGGAAAAGGATTAAATAAGATGAAAGTGTCAGTGAAAAGAGGTAAAACAAAATAACAGAGAGAACAAAGGAAGGCAGTTGTAGAGACAGACTGCTGTGCCATGCAGGGAACAGACATTTATGTGATGCTGCGACAATTCATCCTGTAATTTAAAAAATAAATGTTGCCTGAAAAAACAAGAAAACAAAAAATAATTCATAAAACAAGAACAACTCTTCAACATCTTGATGGACTCACTATTGTGAAAAGTCATTCAGGTCAGGAGTGAATTTTTTACCTTTGTTTGAGTTGCCGATTTCATTTGTTCACTTATGTAAAGAGAGTTTATAGAAGCTGTAGTCCATGAAAACAGCAGACACACTGACAATACACAATTTATATTTTTGCCCTTTAAGGTCATAATTATTTCTTTCCTTTATGTCTTTATTCACTGGTTTGCAGATATCTTGCCTCACCACCACACTACTATGATTGCCTTCTTTTACAAACAAAAGGTTGTGCCACATCCAACTAAACAGTCTTCATCTATATTTAAACATTTGGTCGTGTATATGTAAACAAGCTGTTATTTTCCAACCTTATTTGAGCTGCAGTTTATGAAACACTTTGTATCTTAGGATCCAATTATACAATTTGTTTGCTCTCATAAACCTACATTTCTTTTAATTATAAGTTGTCCATCTCCCAGCAGAAGTCAGTAGGTGGAGATAATAATGTAACATAATAGCATAAAACAATACTTAAACCTGTAGATTAAATTATGATAATTCAAGCTCTTACCAGCTGTTTTATCAGGAAAAATATGCCATATAGATAAAAAATTACCCAGGGTGGACAATGGATCTCACCTTAATACAATACAGTTATAACCATCAATGAAACTGTAGATGGTATATAGTTACTTTGTAAGTTGTGTGTATGGTGACATTTTACAGATGAAAGACTTTTACTAAGTAAACCATAAAAAACAAATGCCTTGGTAAAAACCTTCTGTTAAGCTGAAGATGTGAAATCCGACCCTCCAAAGATGTTTATGCAGATTGGCTGCAGCATTCTTAATAATATAACCAGTGTCTGTGATGTGCAGGTAGCTGCCCTGCATGGTGATGGGATGTGGCAGTGAAAGAAATCTTATCATATTATTTAAATTTGGTTAGAATCCAGACAGATAGACATCAGCTGGATTGTTCTCATTTCCCTGAGTGCTGTGCAATTATTGCAAATAAAAAAGAAAACAAAAAAGAAGAAGATGCTGCTGTCTGTAAACTACGTGTCATTCTGCCAGTAATGAAATAGCAGTTCTAATCAGTGGCCATGCTGAGCTCGTGAATATTTGTAAGTTGGGAGTACTCCAACTTGTAGACCGTAGCCAATTAGATTTGTTGTTTGAACTGGGCTTTGTATGCTACACAGTACGGCCCCTATCAGGTTTGTTAGCGCTTCTCTGCAACCATGTGAAGGACAATAAAGCTGCATGCACAATACTCAAAACAGCTGAAATAAATGAAGTGAAATCATTTTCAACATTATAAATGAAACGTGATCTTTTCCTGTAGGAACAACTTATAATGGCCTCTGTAAAAAAAAATTAAAAAAACAAAAAAACATCTGTCATCCTATACTGCTGGGAGCTCTGGGAGGTTAAGAGCCACTTCCACAACATTGTGTGAAACAGCATGCAAGAGAACAGACCTGCAGGAAACCTCTCAATGCATATGAGTGCAGTGAGAACAGATACAAATGAGCACAGAGAACAGGAATTTATTTTGAGAAAAAAAATTCTTTATTTATGTAAGAGTTGCAAATTGGCTGATGCAGAGAGTCATTAGCTAATGCAGTTCAATACGGCTTTCTGAGCTGTAAAAGTTAACAGGTTTATGGCTTCTTTCCTTCTCTCTCTCCACCAGGCATCGACCATCTTCAACAATTTCTTGGCAAACATAATGTCCATTTCCTTTATCATTTAATATTGATAAATGTCCTCAATTTAGGTAACCATAACCCCACAGTATTAGATACATCTGTTCTTTTCATTTTGAATGTTGTAAATACATTTCTGAAACTGAACTGGAAGAACACATTAGCATTCCATTAGCATTCCTCATTATCCCATGATCCATTGTGTGTTCATGGTGTTCATAAATCTTGGTGATTGAGTCATCTTCATGTCATTTGGACCATCAGTCACTGGATAATAGGGTCAAGGACTTCAGGCCACCATTGACAAGAATCCAACTGAACCACACACTGCAAAGCTTTTGGTGAAAACAGTGGACACGATGAGGTTTTTCTTTCATATTGCACAAAGACCTTAGTGATATTTCAAACAGGATTTAAGATAATGTAATATTTAGCACTGATGTCTAATCTGTCCTTAGCTCACTCACATTTATGAATGCAAGTGGAGATTAAATGACTGAATGGCTTTGTCTTTAGCTGTTAAAATTAACGTTTATGCTGCTCCCAATGACTTTTAACCCTATGAAGATGTATGCATTATGGTGACAAAATTCCATCTCTACTCACACAGTGAAATTGCCAAGACTTGGCTTAGCTGCTCATCTCATCTCAGGTCACAGCAATTTGCATGCTAATGCTTACCCGTGACAAGCTGTTTGAACCTTGGAGGAATTTTTCCTGCATAGAGTCAAGAGTGACACCTCAATCGAATCACTTCTCTTCTGTGTGCGAGATGGAGATATGAATCAGTGTCTTTATTACAATCTGCTATATGCTTACAGGTTGACAAGTGACATGTTCTATGTACAAACAAACATGGTTAATTACTTGGCAAGCAGCTGTGAAAACATTGGAGAAGCCTCTGCCATTTCTTAATGTGTGATTTTTTTCTGGGGTGTGTTCATTAGTGCTACTTATTCTGTGGTCTGTGTTGTTGCTGTACATAGTTATCAAAGCAAGACAACTCTGAGACTATGATGGGCAATGCTGAAACAAGACACCTGTTGTCCTTATTCAGCTTCTACAAGTGTGGTTGTGTCTACACTATGTCGCTGTTACCGTGAACTGAATCAGAAGCTTATATTAACAACTGGAGGTTTGAAAGTATTTGCTGATGTGACAGTGCTGTACATTCTGGAGCAGTAGCACTAGGCTCCATATAAGGAACCAGATATCAGAATCAGAATACTTTATTGATCCCTGGGGGAAATTATTTTTTGTTACTTTAGTAACAACAGATAGTGTTGTTGAGCACGAACTGATTTCTGCTTAAACGGACAAAGTCCATCAGCTCCTTTTGGGGTATTGAAACAGCTTTAAATTCTCCAATAAGGTTGCTATGTACTTCCTTGTTCCTTTGTCTGATGCCTTCGGGGTGCTAAAGGATGGACTATGCAAATAACAAATAAATAAAAATGACAAAATTAAATAATTTTTGTTCCCTCATGACGATTCTTTGAAGTGGCTTCATGTGGTGTTCAGATACAGTATGCTTAAGGAAAGAAGTGGTGGGAGTGACGAATCATCTCATCAGTGTCTTCAAACTAAAGATTGAAGTCCCACACACATTAAAAAAAATCTTTTTTCCATTTCCTGTGACTTTATCACTGTGGTGTTTACAGCAGATGATTTCATGATTTAGATAATCAATATATAACGACTAGCTTTGTTTTAGTGCATGTCTGTGTCTGTGTATTCACTATTATTATATAGGTGCAAAGTGGCTAATTCAAAAATAAAGCACTAACACTGACATCAGCTGGTTTGAGCTTGAAACCAGATTGATTTTTTGCTTATTCATTTCAAATGGAACTCTTAGAAGGACACAGATTCAAGTGCAAACTAGTTTTATTGCTCAGCCTGTCGATGTTTAATCCTGAGAGGTTTGAAGAATCATAAAGATCTAGATAATCAACACTCTTCACAATCTTGTATAAAATTTCACTCTTTCAAAATATGGACTGTTAAGTGCCCCAGCTTCAAAAAATAGATCTCCAAAACTTTCTTATGAAGAGTCAGTGACAGGCAGCTGAGTGGAATCAAGCAGAGAGGAGAAATCTGTCAGCGTGATGTTTGCCTCCACACTGACACTGTGTAAAGAGTGTGAGAAAAGCAGATGAATGTGAATATGAATGTTTGATTTAAAGTCACATGAAAAAAACCACACATATACATATGAACATGATCAACTGATCAGTGCTTCATTTGCATTTAAATTGTAAGCATGTAGATTTTCTGTACTCCCAGGAAGGGAAAGTAGAGGCTGATAGGAAGGAGGTGGACAGAATGACAGTGAAGGAAACTGCTCATTAGTAGACAAGCAGTGGGTCTGCTTGGAGACAGATGAAAGAGGAAAAACTTTGAGCCAAGCCTGATAAGAACAAAGAGACACTTTCAGCTATGAACATGTCCATGTGCTTCTCTGTTAGTCTTCATAACATCCAGACAGAAGGTATCTATATCAAGTTTCCGGTTCAACTGCTCTTACTGGAGCAGAACTGCTTTTATTCAGCATATCTTCCCACCTGTCTGATCCTGTTAGACCACAACAATCTTTTTTATGGACTCGAAGAAGGGCTAATACTGGGAATCCCAGGGACTCCTGAGGTGAGTACTGCACAAGGGGACCTATGTTTACGAGTGATCAGGTCCTCGTTTAACCAAAGTGAGTGCTGTATCAGACTGCTGTGGTAAAAAGAGAATGGAGTCAGAAGGTAAAGCTTTCAATTTACCACTCAATCCACATTCCAACCTTAACCTATGGACGTGAGATAAGGATCATGCCTTAAAGAGTAAGGTTACAAACAGAAGTAGTTGAAATGAGTTTCCTACATAGAGTGCCCAGGTCCGCACTTGAAGATTTGTTGAGGAGCTGCTGCGCCATGTCAAAAAAAGCCCCTTGAGGTAGTTGGGGCATCTAATCAGGAGGCACCTTTGTTTAGAGGTTTTCTGGGCACACTGAACTCGGGGACGCCCCGGTGTCGATCCAGAACCTACTGGAAACATCACAGATCTCAGCTGGCGTCATAACGAGATTCCCGAGGAGGAACTGCAACATGTTCATGGGGAGGCTGTCTAGAGTGCCCTACTTACTCTGCCAATACCACTCGACTTTGGATAAGTAAGAGATGAATAACCTCAAAAAGAGAGACTGAGCTCATAAACTTACCAAAAAAACTGAAGGAACTGTAGGCTGTTTTCATTTTGACTTATGTCAAAATTGACCGATAAGTCCTCAATCAGACTTTGTTGCTCTCTGAAGCAAGGTCATTACTGATGTAATGCCAGCAGTTTCTGACAAAGTGACACTATTTGAGATAAGCATTTTGCTTTGAGATGAGTTTGTGAGAGTTCATTACAGAACCATCTGCTTTAAATGAGTGGCATTAGAAACAAGATGTTAGATGGTCTCTACAAAATCTACGACTGCAGTGCTGAGGGTACAGAAGAGGGCAAACAGGTGGGAAGAGAGGGTTCCATCTTGCATTGGATTGACTAAATCCAGTGAACTGATTTAGTCCTAATCTACAGCTGCTTGTTTGATGAATTACCTAAGGATTAAAAAGTAATGTTACTCTGATATGTTGAGTGTTGAATAATTAGTTTTTAAATACAATGCTGTTTGCAAATTAATGGCCAGGAGCATGAAATGTGTGTGGTATCATTCATTTACAAATATGGAGGAATAATAAATAATCTTTTTTTTCTTCCATAATATGTAAATATTTTTTCCTTTTGATGGGCAGCTACTTAATCTTTCAGAGTGAAAACAATCCCAAACACACTACAAGCATTCCCGAATGGAAGAAAACACCCAGTGAAACATGATCAGTCACAAAGTGGCCTTCCCAGAGATTCAGTAACCACCTCAGTGAGTTGTAGTCAGTTTTTTTTTTTTAAACAAATGCAAAGGTTACTATTACACTACACTAAACTCATTGATGATGCTACCCCAGGTGACTGATCACAGCAAAGACACCAATAACAGAGAGGAAGGAAAGTGGAACGTGAATGTTCTTGATCACTGCTTCTCTATGTACTCAAATTATTTGATTGTTTGTGTTCTGTAGCTGTTTATGCTACAGAACTCTTCCTGTTAGTAATCAGATCCAAATTTCTATGAAGAATAAAGGCAAAGTTACAGAGTCTAACAGATTTTAACTGTATCTTGGCTACAAAATATTGCTTGGTTCTGCCAACATTTGGCTCTCTATTAAAGCAAAGTGTTATGAAACTGCCTTGAGGGAAGTTTTTCATTCAGCAGAGGGCCCGAGTATAATAAGAACAAAACAGTCATAAATCAAATGTTCAGAAACAGTCTTGGGTAATCAGCTGGGGTCTGGTGTGGTGGGAAACACTGGGGTGGAGTCACTAGAAATAGACAACTGAGCTCTTTATTCAGGACAGAGACCAACAGTGGAGGCAACTAGAAAGTAGAGCTCCAAGAGTCATTAGCATCTGAGTATAAATCCTGCAGACATCTGTGACTTTACTGTAAATGATCCACTTCTGGAGGTCACAGCACAGTGTGGAGAGAGTGCTGTGTAATGTGGTATCATTTTAGAGGTTAAATCAATACATATCTTTTTTAGTATCCTGATACTTGATTGAAAAATCATGTTTACACGTTGGGAAAGCGCATTGCTAGATGTGATGAGACTTTGGTCCCTTTGAAATTTCACCAGAGGTCTTTACAGGAATCCCACGAGGTTCATTCTGTTCATCTGGATGTAGCGTTTTCAGTGGGAGAAATGTTTCTTTTCACTCATCCAAGTGACTTCTTCAGCCTCAGCTGACTGCAAGTTTCCCCAGCTGTATAAACAGTACATTTGCACAATGACCGAAACTAGCCCACTAAACAAACACTGGTTGTTGATCAGTGTTCATGACCATTTGCATATTAATGATCAAGGAACTGACCACACAGCCCATTGTTCATGTGTTCTGTGTGAAAAAGTGACTGATTCTGCAAAGATGAGTGGACCAATATTCCTCCACAGCGCTGTGAAAGACTCATTGCCATGTAGGTTTGTATTATTTTTCCCCTTAATAATAAACACCTTCATTTAAAAACTGCATTTTGTTTTTGCTTATGTCATCTTTGTCTAATATTTAAATGTGCCTGATGATCTGAAACCTTTACGTGTGACAAACAGAGAAAAAATAGTCAATCAGAAAGAGGGAAAAAAACTTTTTCACAGCACCGTATGTTTTGGTGCAGAAAGCAACACAAATTGCACCCAATTACTAAGCAGTAAATTTACTTTTAGCTGCTATTTGCACATCAGGGGAATATTTTACAGCCTTTGTGAAACTGTGATGTCACACAAGTCTGGATGTCTGTACCCATAACAGATGCAACCAGATAATGAATAAATTATCAGCTTTTGATTAACCTTTCTCTACCTTTTTGATTATTTTATTAATCTTTCTACTCTTATGCCGTTTTTGCCTAAACTCTGATGTGTGTTGGCTAATTAACAGAAGTGTTAACCTTGACAACAGTTCCATTTGCATCCTATACATAGGGTCCATCATTGTGATATGCCTCCAGACTAGGAGACATGTCATGGAAGGGTCCTATATCTTCTCCACAGAGTCAGTAGAGGATTAAAATTCACCAACATTAGCTTGAAGATTTCACATTGACATCCAAAGGTTTGCCTGAGGATAGAAAGACTGTGGGCTGGAAATTAATTATGGATCAAGACACTTGGCAGTCAGGAGCTTTGACCTTGGTGCTCAGTGTTAGACATCAGTAGACTGAAGTCCCTGTTAAACAAATATGAATTATTTCTTAATGGAAGGTGGTGAAGAAGATTTTTTTTAACTGACGAGACGTCAGTAAAAGTTCGTGAAAATGTCTAAAGTTATGGTTTGAACCAAATTGATATGTTTGCCTCATTTCTTGATTCATGCAGTGTTGATGTCAGCTGGTAAGTTGGCAATACTTTTACAAAGATGGTGAAGACTAACTAATGTGAAATCAGTTTGTACCATCTGCAACATAATTATAATCATGAGATACTTTGTGGAAAGCCTTATTATTACTATGTTTGTTTGTTCTGAACAATAATAGTTAAAATTCTAATAATTCTAGTTTCTATTTAAGTACTTTAAACAGGAAGCTGAGAGATGATCTATACAGTTTGATAATGGGTGTGGTTTATACCAAAGATTAGCATTATGACTGTATTTATAGGCTTTGAGAAACACTAAATGTGAAGAAATTTACGATCCCCAAGGTGCACAGAGAGATCTTTTTTCATGTGGACGTGACATGAATAATGCACGGCAGCTTGGCATGGTATACTTTTCATCCACCTGGCTGATGATTTTTTTTCACAATTTGATTCCAACATGAAACACAGCTTCTTCACTTGTCTTTGTATTTTTTTTGGTGAGACCGTTCTAACTGTTGCTTTTCTCATCTTGCTGCTGGCATGTTATAATAAAAAAGTGTGTAAAATACAAGTAAGCTTGATGCAAATAAATTCTCTAAGCACGTAGCATCAGGTTTCATCAGTGAAAACTTCACAACTGAAGGGAACTGAAGGGAAACCCAAACACACTAAAGTATAAGCAGGTGTTTAAGTATTAATAATAACCGTGAACATATTGATAATAGTATGTTGATAACTGATAATAACTATACATTAATGTGGTGGCCCTGCTTTTCCCATTTGCTCAAAAAATGAAAGCTCTCCACTCTGATCCCAGGAGAAGACACAATTCTCATCCATAGGTTAAGAAAATGTTATAAATAGCTTAATTGTTCCATATTTATCTAAATTGTTGCCCTCTTTAATTGGGAATTGATAAAAAATATAACTGAAGGGTTAGCTTTTACAGTATATAAAGAAAAGAGAAAGACTAAGGTACACTCAGACTGGCGACAGACCCACATACGCACTCTCTGTCAATGGAGGTAGGGGTCGCTAATGTCCGGGAAGCACACGTATAAGCAGTCTCAGGCTCTCCTGCTCATCAGCTCCGCTCAGGCTGGGATTTCTTCCTGCGCTCCGCTTCATCTGCAGCGCTTTCTCGTCGGGAAACTTACCGCTGGAGACGGAGCCTCATCTGGAGGAGCGCGGAGCTTTTGCACCTGAGTGAAGGACACCATGGCTTACTTCTGGATACACACCGCGTGGATCGCCGGCGTCGCTTTCCTCTTTGGATTTCAAGGCAAGGGACCGTTTTATTCTTTTCATTTGGTTTCCCGCTAGGAATCACTGGAGTTAAGAGGAAAATTACGTCAGTGGATATTTAATGTGCGTCTATCCGTCCGGTGCTGACTCGAGTTGTGAAGGTATGTGAAGAGACTTCCCTTCCTGTGAAACACCTGACAGGAGTGAAAGAAAGGTGTGGAGTCCTCGCGGTGAAGCTTTGGTCTAAATAAAGTTAGTGGTGAGTGTCTCGGAGCTGAGCTGACAGCAGTGAGCGCGCAGTAGCGCCCTGTGACACAGAAAAGAGCAGCACTGGAGGCTGATACCCCTGACAGCTTCACTTGAGTCTCCTCAGCAGGGGAGTAGAGCATTGCAGAAACGTGGAGGGTGCTGGACTGTCAACAGTTGTAGCTATTTAGGGATGTTGGCTGTATGTATAAATGCATGTCGGTGAAGAACGTGTAAAGTAATTGGGTTAGTGCCCTGTCTTATTTTTACTTCTAAGCCTGCTGATACTGTAAGATCTTAACATCTTAAAACTCATCTCTTCCCACTTTTGTAGTGACGCAACTGTATATCAGTTTGGATCATTCGTTTGTGACCCTTTGCAGTCTTTTTGGCACTGCGCTTGTGATGGCAATAAGTCCATAACTGTGGATATGCGATCCATGTGGACTGTCGAGAAAGGAAAAAAACAACAACACCCCCCCCCCCCCCCCACCCCCACAAAACAAAGCATTATGTGTTAGGAAACAGATGAACAGAAGATATTATGGCAGAACAGAGAGGAGGAATTAATTTTCACATCTTCTTTCGGTCTACTTTAGTAATTAAGTGCCAGTTGTAAGTAATGATGCTCTCCAGACTGAGAGCAGGTCGACTTTAAAGGAATTGTGAATGTTTGGAAATAGAGCGGTGGCAGTGGATGCCTAGTTTGAGAGGAATTCAGTTTAGATGAGAAAAGCTGCTGTTCAGTGAGCAAAGCAGTGGAAGCGTTTCTGTTTCAACCAGGGCACATACAAGGGACGAAGATGAGCACCAATGAGAGAACCAAGACCTCCATCGCATACAGGTCTACCTCAACAATATCCTAACAGACAAACTTTATGGCAATTTATTTAAGAAATTCTGATTAATGTAGAGATGTGTCAGGTGACCTGCCTATACCGATATTTGATGATTCTGACTTGGCAGCATATACAAACACAAATCAACGTTTCTTCAGTGCAAAATATAATTTTAGTAATAAATGATTAATTTAAGTAAACGATTAAACTTTGCAGTTACGTTTACAGGATCTTCCTTCAATCAAGCAACTGAAAAAGAAGCACTCTGTTACTGGAAGCAGGTATAGATCATTAAGTGAAAAGGAGTTCCTGTATCTGACGCACTGTTATCTAACAATTTTACATTAATGAACAGGTAGTTACATAATTTTCCAATATGCTGACAATGTCACCAGATTGTAGGATATCGATTCTTTTCTATTGTTCACTCATCTCCTAAATTTTCCCTGTAACTGCTTTGCTTTTTTGCTCATACCACAGCTGCTGGCTTGTGGCTGACTTACAGGTGTGGATACCTTTACCTTGAGCCACTTTGCCTTTGTCACTGCAATCCCTACATGGGTGAATGTGACTTAAGTGTCTGATAAGGTTTGCTGTTCCAAAAATCTTTGTGGTTTAATTCATGGAGCGTCCTCACTAACAGTGAAGAACTTGCTAATGGGCACGGCCAAATGCTATCGACATGTGCCTGCTCACAGTGTGTGGTTGAGACTGTGCCACTGTATGTGTGCCGTCTGCGTAAATGAAAAGGACCACCTCATAACTATATGAGGCTGACTGGTCAGCTATCAGTCTGCTAGAGAATGCTGGCTTGTTCCTCAGTATGTATTTTTTCTTCATCTTTGACCTCTATTACCTCTTACTTCATAACTCTTGTGATTTAAGCCATCATTTTCTTTGTATATTTCTGTCTTGCAATTATTTTACCAATTCTGCATGCTCATGACAGACAGTAAAATCGTTGACAGCAGGCTGAGCCATTGTTTCCTCTGATTTGGATGTTGACACTGTTTGCTGCAGGCTTTTCAAAGTGCAGCCAATGAACCAGACAACCAGATAAACTGACTTTATGAAATAGCCAGTAATATATATATATATATATATATATATATATATATATATATATATATATATATATATATATATATATTACTGTGTGTGTGGGGGAAACAATAGCTTAAATGTGCAGGTTTACCCTCTCATTTAAACGTGTAATCAGCTCAGCTGCTTTGTTCAGTTTACACGTATTTATCTTCTGCTAAGCATCCATTTTAATTACAAAGGTAAGTTTTTGTTCCGCCTATTCTCTCTCCCTTTAACAAGGGCAGCTGCTAAAGTGTGAATTCTAATTTATCATCACTGCTCTGTTTGGCTTCTCATTTATTTTCAACACAAAATTTAGCAACTGAAAAACAAACACGCACATTACAAAAGCTATTGCCTCAATAATGTCAAAAAACCCAGAGTGAATCTGTCAATGTTGAACATGAACAGGTTGCAGTTATATTTATTGTCTTAATTCATTATTTGAAACCAGTACAGCGAAGAACCTTAAAAGCAAACAGAGAAATATGTGTTTAAATCTATATTGCTAGATAGAACAGAAGAAAAATTGTCGGTAGTGTGATGCTACTGAGTAATTTCTGTCAGCATAGCAAAGTGCTGACAGTGCACCTTTCTTTGATAGTAGACTTTTTTGTGCTTTGTTTCTGTCACTATTTAAAAATCAATTAAAGTCATACGTAAGACCATATAATTACATTAAAGAATTAAAGCGTTTTTCTCTGTTTAAGTGTTCAGCCATGGCATCAAAATGCCTGTTTGATCATGATCACTATTATTTCAAACAGATAAACGTCTTTGAACAGGTTAATGATAACACTGTAAGATGTAAATCGAGCTAACGCTATCAAAGCTCACTGAATTTGCTGGATGATTTCTCTGGATGCTGACGCTAAAAGACTTTTCTTAATAAAAAACAAATTCTGGTGAAAGGCTGAAATTTAGCACAATAATAACATGAAGTTTTAATGATGCCTAACAGCAGATTATGAAGCTCAGAACTAAGAGCTGGACATAAACTGGTCACATTTGTGAACAAGCCTGTGTGAAAATTGCTGCAAATTCTGCTGGACACTGCATTGTAGAAGCTGTTGTGATCAAAGCCAAATGCACTGATTAGTTTCAGTTGTGATTCAGATGCTTTGCTTTTCCAGAAATCCCAGATTGCATTTTGTGTGATGTGCAGTGCCAGTCGTACTGGGCCCACAGAAAGAGATTTTACAGTAGCTAAGTCTGGATCTGCAGGACAACAGTGGGGCCAAAGTTAGAGCTTTAATGCCACGAGTCTTAAAGAGGAAACATTAATACATTCAGTTCTTCTCTGAAGATATTTTTGCATCAGTTTATTTATATGCAACTATAACATCACATCACGTCTGACACTGTGGTCAGCAGCACAGGAGCACCACAGGGAACTGTGCTGTCCCCTCTTCTCTTCACCCTGTACACCTCTGACTTCTGCTACAACTCTGAATTATGCCATATTCAGAAGTTTGCAGATGACACGGCCATCATGGGGTGTATCTGGGATGATCAGGAAGAGGAGTACAGAAGTCTGGTGAGGAACTTTGTCGCATGGAGTCACACAAACCACCTGCAACTCAACACCTCAAAGACTAAGGAACTGGTTGTGGACTTCGGGAGGTCCAGAGAAGGTCCACTGCCGGTTCAGATAGAGGGGGAGGAGGTGGAGGTGGTCAACAAGTACAAGTACCTCGGGCTGTGGGTGGACAATAAACTGGACTGGTCATGCAACACAGAGCACCTGTATAAAAAAGCCCAAAGCCGACTGTACTTCCTCAGGAGGCTGAGGTCTTTTAACATCTGCAGGAAGCTCCTGAGGATGTTTTACCAGTCGGTGGTTGCTGGAGTACTTTTCTATGCTGTGGTGTGCTGGGGGAGCAGCACAGCAAAGAGGGACTCATCCAGGCTGGAGAAACTGATCAGGAGGGCTAGCTCTGTGGTCGGCATGAAGCTGGACACTCTGGTGACAGTGGCAGAGAAAAGGACATTAAAGAAACTGATGGACATTATGGACAATGCCAGACATCCTCTGCACACGGCCATAAACAATCAGAAGAGTCTGTTCAGTGACAGGTTGCTTCTCCCCAAGACAAGAACTAACAGACTTAAAAACTCCTTTGTCCCACACGCCATCAAACTGTTTAACTCCTCTCTGGAGGGGAGAGGGAGGGGAAACAGGAGGACAAAGGAGGGGGGAACAACTAAGCTGTAGTGCCTCTTCACCTCACTGTACAATACCTTGTGCAATACTTTTTGTAAATAGTCAACAGTGCAATAGACTCAATACTTGAAATGTGCAATTCACTTGTATTTTTATTTTTATTCCTATTTATTCTATTTATCCCCTTTGTATATTTTATTTATATTTGTCTCTGTATTTATATATGTGTGTGTGTGTGTGTGTGTGTGTGTGTGTGTGTGTGTGTGTGTGTGTGTGTATATATATATATATAACAATTCTGTAACTGTAACTTCGGTCGTTGCTGTGCTTTTTGGAAGTCGAATTTCCCAGAGGAACCCACCCGAGGGATTAATAAAGTTCTATCTTATCTTATCTTATCTTATCTTATCTTATCTTATCTTATCTTATCTTATCTTATCTTATCTTATCTTAACTATATTGAAGTGTTGAACAGCATGAAAAGCAACGTCAGTGGTTTTATTTGTGTATTATCTGAACTATTAATACCAAACCTTATGTCACAGCCATTTTAATCAGTCATCCAATGTTGCAGCCCCAATAACTGTTATACAATTTTTTCTCCCTGTACCATTTATGTTTGTACCCTTCACTATTACACAGTGACCCTAGAACAGGGGTCAGCAACCTTTAGCACCCATAGAGCCATTTGGACGCGATTTCCACTCAAATTAAATCACTGGGAGCCGCAAATACTTTTTGACATCTAAAATGAAGATAACACTGTATATATTGTTTTTTTTTACCAATATGCTTTGTGTAAACAACTAAGGTGTGTTGCTTATGAAATCCATGAAGTGCTACAGAGAAAGTTACATTTTATTTATGTAATTAACACATTTTGAACTCTTAAAGAAATATAACAAAAGGAAAGACACCCAGCTGAACTAAAATGATCCATGTAGCAAACAAAAACTGTTGTGAGCCGCCACCCTTATATCGCCTTTGGGCTTTTGGAGCCTTGACCTGACTTTTAAAAAAAATAACTGGAAAAAAAGCACTATGCTGCTGAAAATGAAAAATAGATATTTGCAAAATTCTGCCTAAATATGTATTTTACCCGGTCAATGTGTGTGGCGGGGCGTGGCCTGCAGCACCGCTGCAGGGGAGGCGGACGCAACTGAGCGGCACCCGCAATCACCCGCAATCACGCCTCGCCGCCTTAAAGTCTGTGCCATCTATGCTGTTGTGTTGGTGTGTGTCGGGCTGTGAGCTTTAACACCGGCTGTATACGTACAGCAACCGTGCGTGAAAAGTGGTCAATAAAGAGATGCTGAAAAGCAGCTGGTCTGCCGTGATATGTTTACAATGGGACTTCTGCTCCTGAACCTCTGCGCACAGCGTCTGCAAATCGGGGCTGTACGAAGTCACTTTCATCTTTACGGAGGACTGTAAGCTGTCATCTGTGAGGCGCGAGCGGTGTTTGTTTTTAACATAGTTCACGGTGGAGAATAGCTGCTGACATAATGTGGATCCGAAGATCCATAATTAGCCTACCTGGGGCTGAAAGTCTCGATAAATGCACGGCGTTTCGGCGGGAATATAGAATATAATTTTATATTTATATTTTAATATAAATATAAATATTACAAAGTATTGTAATATTTTCAATATTACAATAATCTTCCAATTTAGAACTACAAGTTAAAAAAGAACTAACATAGATAAAATACACTTCAGCTAATTACTTATAATAATAATTTATTTTCCCAAACCACGCGGAGCCGCCCTAAAAGGACTAAAGAGCCGCATGCGGCTCCGGAGCCGCAGGTTGTCGACCCCTGTCCTAGAACAAAGGACAGAGTATGGTATTTAAGGTTCTGAATATTTTATTGTCCAAAATTTGGAAAAGATGTGAGGAAATACTGATGACACCTGACTGAGTAAATTGAAGAGATCTTCAACAGCATAGATGGTTCATAAATGCTTGTCCTCCACTGTGAGACCAGTTTGAATAGTTGGGAACACTTATTTGATTCAGTGAACACCTTTTCAACTTTTCTGAAAGTAGCTACCTGTCACAGACATTTAGATTTAGAGTTGCATAGATTGCATCAACTATTCATGATTAATTTTCCCGAGTTTTAAAGTCTTCACTGTGTCTTTGTACAGAGATGAAGCTTATGCGCAAGTTCAATCCCAGGCTTCACTCCGCATACTTTAAGTCTCACTGCTCATCTGTCATTCACCTTACAGACACCTCTTGCAGCCTCTCCCATGTTACTTAGGCTCCATCCAAGCCTCCATTTTTCGTTTCATATATCTTTTATTAGAAGCAAGTATCACAGTTGTTACAGGTTAATAGGACTTATGCCCCCTTTTTCCCAAGATATACAAGTAAAGGACGCCAAGTTAGTTCAAAATCTTTCACAGTGCCATTCATGGTATATCGTATTTTTTCAAGGTGAAGTGTATTTGTAAGCTCCGCGAGCCACATCTTTAATACAGGAACCTCTTTGCCTTTCCAGAGCTGCAGGATCAGTTTCTTTGCAATGATCAGTGCATATGACATAAGACTTTTTTGAGCATATTGTAAGCTTTGTGTTTCTTTGGAAATCCCAAAGATAATTACTGTTGGATTAGGATCAATCTTGATTTTGAGAATATTAGATAGACAGGTGAAGATGTCACACCAAAAACCCTGAAGCCTTGGACAAAGTGCAAAACTATGTAACAGATTTCCATAATGTGTCATACATTTTTCACAGAAGGGAGAGCAGTCTGGATGAATTTTGTGAATTCTTTCCCTTGAGTAATGTAACCTGTGTACAATTTTATGCTGAGTTAGGCAATGACTGGAATTAATAAAAAGCGTATTTATGTTGCGTAAGACCTCCTGCCAAAAATCTTCCGATAGGGAGATCCCAAGTTCCTTTTCCCACTCCTCTTTAATTGAATGAGTAGAAGGTGTACTCATCTCCTGTAGTGAGTGATAGAATAATGAGATTCTCTGTTCGGACCCCCGGCTATCCGGCATGCTTTCAAACTGTGGCAGATGTGTGCGGATATAATTTCGTAGTTGAAGATATCTAAGAAAGTGGCTGCGCGGTAGTCCAAATCTATCTTTAAATTGTTGAAATGACATGAAAGCATTGTTTAAATACAAGTCTTTTAATTTACGAATTCCCAGTTCCTGCCACACGTTGAAAGCTCCGTCTGCACATGATGGAAGGAAAGAAGGGTTAGATGTAACAGGGATACACATTGATAGTGGTTTCAGTTTAAAGTGCTTAATTATTTGTTTCCAGATTTGCAAAGTGGTATGGATCACTGGGTTATAGTTATAGTGTGCACTTCTCAAGGGAGTAGGAGAAAGTAATATTCCACCAACACAGTAAGGTAGGCAGTCCTCCCGTTCCATCTGCAAGCCATGGGGGAGTAACGCTGTATCATCAAGTAAGGGGGAAATTATTCTTAAATTTGAAGCCCAGTAATAATGCATAAAGTTAGGTAGTGCAAGTCCTTCAGGGAATCCGCGTTTACAAAGATGTTCTTTCTTTATTATATGTGTTTTGTAGTTCCATATAAATGGCATAATAATGGCATCCAACTTTTTGAAGAAAGATTTGGGCAAAAATATTGGGATATTTTGGACCAAGTACAGATATTGTGGGAGAAAGAACATCCTTATTGAGTTCACTCTTCCTATCAATGAAATAGGTAGTGTCCTCCAAAACTGAATGTTGTTTTGTAGCTTCTCCAATAGAGGGAGAAAGTTTTCTTTCACTAGGGAACTATATTTTCTCATTATTGTGATGCCCTGATATGTAATATATTCACAAGTTATTTTAAATGGTAGAGATACAAGTCACTCACTACTTTTAAATTTGATGGGCAATACTTCACTTTTTTCCCAGTTGATCCTGTAATCGGCAAAGGTGTCAAATTTATCAATAATGGAGAGAATTGCTGGGATGGAAGTTTGGTGTTTTGTTATGTATAGTAAAATGTCATCAGCATAGAGCGATTTAGTATTAGAGATATATGCTGTGTCATAACCATGTATATCAGGGTTCCAAAGTAAGAGTGAACAGTAATGGACTGAGAACACATCCCTGACGTGTCCCTTTGCTGAGCTTAAACTGAGTGCATAATGTTTGGTTTGTAAGGATTCTGGCTGTGGGATTCTTATAGAGTAATTTTTTCCAGGAAATAAAATCTTGTCCCAATTGAAATTTCTCTAAGACAGCAAAGAGATAGGGCCACTCAATATGATCAAATGCCTTTTCGGCAACTAAGCAAAGTATAAGTAGGTCCTGTTGCACCTTAAGGAGTAAATTATATTAAATAGACGCCTTAGATTGTTAAAGGAGCTCCTATCTGTTTGATCTGAATGTACCAGTTTATCTATTACCATACTGAGTCTACTCGCTAGTATTTTAGCCAGGATTTTTTGATCCGAATTTAATAAAGAGATAGGTCTATATATATGATCCCACTTCCTCCAAGACTTTACCTTTTTTGGGAGTACAGTAATAACTGCTTCATTCAATGTTGGTGGTAAGGTGCCCACATTGTATGCAAGGTTGTACAGTTTAAATGGATATGGAGCAAATTTGATCTTAAACTGTAAAATTCATTCCCTAACCCATCTGGGCTTGGACTCTGGCCATTTTTTAATACACCGATAGATTTAGTAATTTCTTTAGTTGTAATCTCGGCATTCAGGATCTTGCGATCCATTTGATCCAACACAGGGAGGTCACATTTGTCTAAAAAGTCCTGCATACCTTTAGGCCCTGCAGTAGAATGAGAAGTATAGAGAGATTCATAAAACTGTCTAAAGTTATCATTAATGTCTTTATGTGAGGTGACCAGGTTTCCATGGCGTGATCTAATTTTGTGAATCATTCTGTCATTTTCTAACTTCTTTAGCTGTCTAGCTAACAACTTAGGTGGCTTGTCCCCAAATTCAAACTACTTCTGTCTTACAAAGGTAAACGCTCTATTAATGTTGCTTGATAACATTTGATTTAATTTATATTTTAATGCGCAAATAGTGTTGTATTTATCTAAAGAGGGAGCCCTTGCATTGTTGGCAACCAAATCATGTATCATTTTTTCTAATTTTAACTGTTCTAGTTTATTATTTTTACACTGAAAAAAATATGCTGTTGGATTTACTTAATTCAATGGTGGACATTTGTTGCACACAGATGTTTTGCTTTGGCAGCAACTTAAACAATTGAGTTAAATTAACACAATTTATTCATGTTCAATAAACCTGTGCAATTTGTGTTGATAAAATGTGACTTAAACATGTTTTGATGAAGTAATTTGAGCTCTTGAAATATTTTAATCCTTCACAATTTTCTCACTTTATCCCAACACCATTCAATAACTTTTACCCAATACTACTTGGTCACTTAAATGCTACATGTTATCTTCAAATTACATTTTGCTATTATATTCTAGCATCAAATACACAATTTTCAAATGGAGGCCTTATAACAGATTGTATTGTTCTCTTCCAAGATGGTTGCTGGCATCCACCAGTAACCTTTCAAAACAAAATGTCTAATTTCACTGCATTGACAGTAGGTAAAGAATTAAACTGACATTACTCCTCCACTGAATCTACATAAATCAACAGTTAAATAATGTCAGTTCTTCCGTGTTCTCTGGAATCAATCACAGCAAAGAAATTAGACTGTTTCTTTTGAAAAATGTTGGGAAAGAACAATACAAAACATTCTATTTAAGGCCTCTAACGTCAAGATTCAGTTAAACAACAATTATAACTAAACAATTTGAGGTAATGTTAGTTTCCATTAACATTAAATTAGGTTACTGAATTGGCAAACACCTTCCTATTAACATTACCCATTTTACCCCAATAACTAAAGAAATTAGCACTTGCAGGTCAAAACCTTTATTCAAGAGATGCAAAAATAACATTGATACAGTGACTGTCAAAAATTACAGCACTGATCATACTGTGACATCTTGGTTCAAAACAGCACACTTAGAAATATTCAACGTTCTTTACTTCAACTGAATGAAACTGAAAATAACATTTCACACGACCCATATGGGATATTTAGACTGCATAACTGTTCATGCTACATCTCTTCATTAGTAAAAGAAAGAAAAAATACAAAGAGAAATTTAAAAATGCTGCCAAAATGCTGTACAGAGCAAAAGGAAAAACAAACAACAACAACAAAAACGACTCGTCCTCATGGCAGTTGCAGAGTATATAAAAATGAACCCTGCGATCTGTTCCTGGAATTGAGCTTCAAAAATGCAGCAGAACAAGTGTGAGATTTAAATGTCCTCTCACCTAGAGCTGATCAGCTTGCATGCATAACAGTGAGCTTCGTTGCAGGAGCAGTTTTGTCTTAGTTGTGAGTTTTTCTTGAGAGCTGAGTTGCATCCAACTCCATTACCACCCTTTGAATCACCTCAAAAGTGTAGCAGAGTTGTGATGGGTAACTCATATTGAAGGAATAAAAAAGGTCCAAACAGCATGGCTACTGCAAAGGTCACGTTATCCAGATCTTGAAGAACTACTATACCCTCGATGATGATGCCAACATCAGAAAAGTCATTGCCTGGTGCATCCTCTGGAGACAGATGTTCATTGTGGTTTTCTCAATCTGTGCAGTGGCCTCAGTCAAGTCCTGGTTAAACACAAAACATTTCTTTAAGATTCCTTTTTAAACTCATCTCTTTTGAATCTACCAGTTCTAATGTTAGAGTAATTTAAACCAATGCAAGCAACATAGTAAATAGCTATAGCCAAAGAGTTGCCTGCCATGCTGCCATTCATGGTCTAACAGAGTTTCTAAGACAGAGTGAAAAACATAATAATTTCAAATGCTTTACATTAGTTTTTGTTAGAAAGACACCGGCCCATCAGAAATCCAGGTTATGTCACTCAGAAGATGTTAGAATTTAGACTTTCAGCCCCACAATTTGGTTAGCTGTTGGTCTTTTTTTTTTTTTTCCAAACAAAAGCTAAATATTGGGGGGATTTTCCTTTGTTCACTAGAATGACAAATTTAAAGTTTTTTCACACTGATGTGACCCCTAATATAGGGGGGTGGGGCCTCAAGGGGGGGCGGCCGAGTTCACTACCAGGCCTCATGTGAACTTCAAATTATTAAAGAGGACTACTGGTCCTAACCAGTCCAATGAGGATCAAGTGGATAACTAAATGCATTTTTAAATGTTGCAAAGCCACAATCTACTCATAAAACACTCACCATGAACTCCTGCACCAAGATGTTGCAATTGTCTTTCACACAGATGCGGAGCACTTTGATGAGACTCCCTTCGAGCATTAATGTCATCCTAAAGTATTATAACAAAGAAAACAGAGATTTGTGAACTTTTCAGTAGCACAGAATAGGGCTGCTCAATTAATCGAATTTTAATCACGATTACGATCTGGGCTTTCAACGATCATTAAAAATGACTGAGCCGATTATTAGCCCCTCCCTCATTTATCCGCAACACCTTAAAGGCCGGTCCGTGAAAATATTGTCGGGCATAAACCGGTCTGTGGCGCAAAAAAGGTTGGAGACCGCTGATTAAGAGGACCCGAGGGAAGCTCGGAAAGCTAAGCAGAAGTTATTTGGAGAGGAGAGTGACTGCTGTTGGTTGAAAAGAGAGGTAAAAAAAAAAAAAACTTCAGTGGTGTTGCACACTATTTTATATTATTTTTTAAAGTCATTGTTAACCCTTTAAATCCGGTCAGAGCAGCACGCTCCGTGTTGTGTAACTATTTTTAAATCCCTGTAGAACCTGAACCGTGTAAGCTAGCGCAATAATTTGTTTTGCATATGAAACCGGAGGAGTTGTACTTACAACTTATGCCATCAGCTTGTCCTCGGTCACGGTTTCCTTCCACATATAGCTTTGCAAAAACTGCATAAAAAGCGCTTGCAGGAAAAAAAACATAATACTCCAGAAACACGCTTTGCCGATCCATCAGCTGTTCATAACACTTCCCACAGTGAAATGATGCACATGCTGTTTTCTTTGCAAATTTGCATCATAGGATTGTTTTTTGTTTTTCCTGCAGTATATAAAAATTGCTGTATCTCCAAAATAAAACTATGAAGACACTCAAAATAAATTTCCTGTTGTTGTAAACTATTTTTTGCAACTTTATTGTATTTAAAGTTTTGAGGGATAAACCTCTTAAATTTCTCCAAGTAGAAATATATGTAAACAAAACAAAAGCGATTTTCAATTTTTTTTGTAGTTTATTGCACTTTTTTGCAATTTATGTAGGGGAGACCGGGGATAGTTGTAACGTGGGTCAGTTGTAACACTTCCAATTTCTCCAATCAGGGCTAAGTTTCAAATGATGTGACTCATCCTGTGCATGCCCAATTCAGTTCTGCTATCACATGTGAAAAATCAGCACATTTTGTCAAAAACAGACAATTTAACATGAAAAAAAGTGATTTGTATGCCAAAAAGTAAGTTTTTCTACTTTATTTCAATTTGTAATAGCATTATCTGCTTTGCAGTTAAACTCATCAAACTTAAATTATGTTATTTGTATGTCTATGGGGATATATTCTGTGTAGGTCTTTAGTGCTAATGTTTTAGCCGTTGGCTGTAATGTTAGCTAGTTCATGGCTATAGGAGTCTGGGTCAGTTGTAACAGCAACAGTCTGGGTTAGTTGTAACAATAATGCAGATGTTGCAACTTACCACACTATTACTTTAACTTATATTAAACAAGTTGGGGCAACGACATCAGCAGAGAGAGGTTCACTGGTCACATTTGTATATGTGGTTAATGCCATTGGCAACACAATTCCTCCACTGTTTGTGTTCCCACACATACATTATGCAGACCACTGTGTCAGAGATGGACCAGTAGGAAGTACTGGTAGTGGAAATAAATCAGGATGGATGCAAGAAACATCTTTCTGAAGCACTCTGCAAACCACACCAAGGTAAGCCATGATAAAAAGTAATGGAATTGCGATGCTGGTGAACAACTACATTTTTTCAGCTTCATTGTTATGTTCAAAATTGGTGCAAGAGCTGTAGGTTATAATGCCCACTGAGCCAATGAGGCCAAACTCAAGGAAGACCAATCAAAATTAATGAAATATTCAGTTGCAGAAAATTCCATAATTTGTCTTTTTGGGGGGTTGGAATATGTTCAAAAGCTAGATTTCTGCATTCTGTCACACACACACATAATTACATAAATGGCTCTAAGTGCATTCATGTGTTGAATAAACAAAGATTACACGTTAATGTTTTGTTAGTACCCTTATTTCATTGTGTTACATTTTACCCCAGGAGATGTTACAACTAACCCAGACTATGGGGTTAATTGTAACATTTCACTCTTCGTGTTTGAGGCCATACCATGCAATGGGTAATTGTGCTGCAGAGAAAATAGCTGCACTATTTAATAGCAGAGACATGTAAATACTTTGCATTACATTTTGAATCCACTACCTTAAACGAGCTCCAATTTACAGACAGAAATGTCAAAAATGTTACAACTATCCCCGGTCTCCCCTAATTACTATGGACTTAATGCATACATATTATTAAAATATGGGCTATAACAGTTGATGTATAGCAACTTGAAATGCTCCCACAAATGGCACTACAGCATGTAAAAAAAATAATATAAGCTCTGGTGGACTTGGTTCTATAGTAGGTCTTAAAGGGTTAAATAAATATCGTCAAATAATCGTGATCTCAATTTCAGTGAAAATAATCGTGATTATCATTTTTGCCATAATCGAGCAGCCCTAGCACAGAAGAAAATGATCCCAGACAAAAACTTAAACCAGTCAACATGCAACACCAGCATCTACAAAGAAATATCAAAAGTTCCTGTTTGACATCAACTTTATGGATATATAGTTTCCAGAACATTTTTTTTTTTTAAAAAAAGATAAATTTTTCTCAGTGGGCCAGTAAATGCATAACGAAAATTATGGCATCCTTTCGGTGGAATCAGTACTCACGGGTAATAGTTGACTGTTTCAATGGATGCAGCATAAAAATCTTTTACTGACCTAATGCAATACATATACACTTTGTAGTTAAAGAATTTTAAAGTTCTTACTGTCATCATGGCAGCTACATCCTTTAGCTTTGTGCCCTGTTCCCCCGATCACTTTGCAAACACTTTCAGCAGACTGTCAGAGAGAAACTCAGCTCCGTCAGAAACCTTGACTGTAAAGGCATGGTTGGGATGCACTGGAATGCTGCATTTCATCTAAAATGACATAAAATTATTTTGAAATAACAGCAGGCACTGTGCTTGGTTAATCAGCAATGTTTTGTTGAATAAAAACTGTGTTTCCAGATCTTATGGGATTAAAAAAATCCAAAGATGTTTGTTTCTGATTTGCAACCCAAGAACCCACAAGTTACAACCTCATTTTAGTTCAAGTGTGCATTAATGTGAGTCCAGTAATCACCTTTCTGACAATACATACAGGTTAAACCTATGGCAGATTTTGGATTTCTCAGTTGTATTAATAGGGTGGTCTATTTGAGTATGCATGCACCTAATAACTATAAAAAACCTATTATAATTAAGTTACAGAAACCTTAAGCGAAAATAGAATATACTTTCTTACCATAATACCTTGAACCCACAATCCATCAGCTGACTCCTGGTGAAATGCAGAATAGAGGTCATCTCTCAATGTGCAGCAAAAAAAACAAAACAAAACAAAAGGACAGCAGGTGAGGGCAGGAGGGGTAGGGATGTAAGCTAGCATAATGCCACTGATGATATTAGCTTAAGCTGTTCAATGTCCAAAATCTCACTAACACCACGGTGCAGTAAATACACAATGTAACTGAAGAGTCAGTTGGCAAATCTATTCACACAGAAAACCAAATTATGTTGAGAGTGCCTCGTAATTAGGTTTAATGTGATATTACGGCTCTTGTGCCAAAGACAAATTCAAATGAAAAAGCGCCAATTCTTTGACAACAGATAAAACAGCAAATCAGCTAACGGCTCTTTTTTAGCATGTTACATGGCGGCACTCTAGACGTTTAACTACATTTGGCTGAAATATGGTAAACATTAATTCAAAAAATCAAGACATACCAAAAAACGTAGAGTTGGCTGCTCGACTTGACTGAGATGGATGCATTTTTTAAACCACGATCCAAAGCCCGCGAGATGAAATCACGCGTGGTTTCACGAGATTTAACGTTGCTATCTTATTGACTTACTTCACCTGAACATGATATGAACAATTTAATACACCCTTTCTGCATATCATGTAGTTTTTACACTATATAGTTACATTTATCTTTAAAACATGAGGCAATTGTGTTAAATACATGCGAGATGCTTACATAAATCCAAGAGATGGCCAGTCCCTTTTTTTCAGTGTATTCCGTGAGGCCTGATATGATATTATGCACCCTCTAATATAGGCTTTAAATGTTTCCCATAATATATCAGGTGAAATTTCAGCATTATCGTTTATATCAAAAAATAAAGAGGTCTGAGAGTTTATATACTGTTGAAGTTTTGAGTCATTCAATATTTGTGGGTCAAATCTCCAGTTCCTATGTACTTTAGTGAAATTGCCAAGTGCAAAAGAACAGGTAACAGGACAATGATCAAAAATAATAATATTGTGATAGGTTACATTATGAACAAGGGGGAGCATTTTTCCATCTACCAGAAAATAGTCAATCCTTGAATAAACGTTATGTGCAGGGGAGTGGAAAGAATACTCTCTGCCTGATGGATTTAAAGTTCTCCACACATCACAAATATTCATATTGTTTATATACGTTTTTATAAAGCTGCTAGATTTACACAAAGTGGATTTTTTTTGGAGAGGGATTTATCTAAGTATGAGTCTAACACTAAATTAAAATCACCTCCAATTATTAAATTACCATTAGGTATATCTAGTATCAAACTAAAAACCTTTCTATAAAACTCTGGGTCACCAAGGTCGGTCGCTTCAATCGCCACTTGCTTCGGGTTTGTCTTTTTTGGTGGCATTTTTGAAAAGAGTGCGCTCTTGACAACCACTGTATTGCTTTTTAAGAAAAAGATGTGTTACTTTGATGATTATCGCAGTTTCAACAAGTCAGGTGCAGGAGCCACTGACACACACGTCTTCATCCTGTCATAGCCTACCCGGAAGTCCCCCAATCCTCCATTTTTATCTCCATCACCAACATCTAGACTCAAGGGGGTCCTTCCCAAATCAGTATCACAGCTGCGATTCCATCCAAATAGCTTAATTGAATTCTGCATATCAATAAATCACATTCAGGTCATTTTAATGATCTCTCCTCTTTGAACTTGGGGTTGTGAAGACACAGACTGTGATTCATGCACAAGTAGGCAATCTGGATAAAATTAGTGAAAACAATGATGTAGGCATGCATCCCTTTAAAGCACTGTAAAATAAAGCTTGAGGGTCATAAAAATTGTGAGCTTCCAAGAAGATACAGCAAAATGAGAGGGGATGTAAATAGCTGAAGAGTGCAGACAGCTATGACACCTGGATATGACAACATTGGAATTGCTGAGGAAAGGCTAGACTTTTAATCAACACCAAATGAGATTTGTTTCCAAGGGGATTCGTCATTTGTCTTATAATGCTGCCAGAATGCGCTTCCTGCATAAATTAAAATAAATAAATAAATGCTGTTGATGCACCACAGAAATTAGTTTTGCCGACCCACAGAGGTTGTTAATAACAGTGCGTAATTTGACATGATGAGGTGAAGAGATGTGATGATGTTAATTTGGCTGAACTGCATCTTATTTTCCATCATTCTGTCCTCACTCATCGGGGGTTTATAAAGATTATCTTGCTGCCTGCCTTGCCTACGTCCTTTGATGACATGGCAGAAGCACACACACCACTGTGTCCTGAAAGTACTTAAATGCCCTTTCATATCATTAGAAATAAGTGTAAATAAGGACAGACCAATGGTAACAGTTTGCCAGATGTGGATAATTATAAATATACAAAGAATAGTGTGTAAGTTCTTATAAGCTTATAATCTTATATTTAATCTATTAATATTAATCTAAGGCAGCACGGTGGCACGGTGGTTAGCACTGTTGCCGCACAGCAAGAAGGTCCTGAGTTCAATTCCACCATCAGGCCGGGGTCTTTCTGTGTGGAGTTTGCATGTTCTCCCTGTGTTTGCGTGGGTTCTCTCCGGGTACTCCGGCTTCCTCCCACCGTCCAAAGACATGCAGCTTGTGGGGATAGGTTAATTGATTAATCCAAATTGTCACTAGGTGTGAATGTGAGTGTGATTGGTTGTCTGTCCCTATGTGTTAGCCCTGCGACAGACTGGCGACCTGTCCAGGGTGTACCCCGCCTTTCGCCCTATGACAGCTGGGATAGGCTCCAGCGCCCCCCGCGACCCTGAAAGGATAAGCGGAAGCGGATGGATGGAATATTAATCTATAAAAATACAGGGAGTGCAGAATTATTAGGCAAGTTGTATTTTTGAGGAATAATTTTATTATTGAACAACAACCATGTTCTCAATGAACCCAAAAAACTCATTAATATCAAAGCTGAATGTTTTTGGAAGTAGTTTTTAGTTTGTTTTTAGTTTTAGCTATTTTAGGGGGATATCTGTGTGTGCAGGTGACTATTACTGTGCATAATTATTAGGCAACTTAACAAAAAACAAATATATACCCATTTCAATTATTTATTTTCACCAGTGAAACCAATATAACATCTCCACATTCACAAATATACATTTCTGACATTCAAAAACAAAACAAAAACAAATCAGCGACCAATATAGCCACCTTTCTTTGCAAGGACACTCAAAAGCCTGCCATCCATGGATTCTGTCAGTGTTTTGATCTGTTCACCATCAACATTGCGTGCAGCAGCAACCACAGCCTCCCAGACACTGTTCAGAGAGGTGTACTGTTTTCCCTCCTTGTAAATCTCACATTTGATGATGGACCACAGGTTCTCAATGGGGTTCAGATCAGGTGAACAAGGAGGCCATGTCATTAGTTGTTCTTCTTTTATACCCTTTCTTGCCAGCCACGCTGTGGAGTACTTGGACGCGTGTGATGGAGCATTGTCCTGATGTTATTAGACCACACCCCTTCTCATTACAGAGATGCACATCACCTAATATGCTTAATTGGTAGTAGGCTTTCGAGTCTATACAGCTGAAGACTCGAAAGCTGAAGTGGACCAAAATACTCATTTGCCTAATAATTCTGCACTCCCTGTACACAGGAATGGTTGGCACTTTGTGGAAACTGCCGTGTTCCTCTGGAATTACAGCTTTCTTTCGACTAATCGTGTGTGTGGTTGCTAGAGACCGCCCACATAGAATAGAATAGAATAGAATACAATAGAATAGAAATCTGAATAGGAGTAGGTAATTGCAGCATCAGACAAAACAACTAAGAAAAACCACTTGTTTATTTATCTCTGTGATCTCCATGGACATAGATGACAGTAGTGCATTTGAGCAAGTGTCATCTGAGTGTAGTAAGGGCAAAATGGCTAACTAACCTGTACAATAGACTTGAAATAAGACAGTAAGTCACACTGAGTCAGATCTGTCAGAACTGACCTCCATCCTTTGTATGTACAGACCAGAACTTGTGAGAAAGTATTTTGTCATATGTAGCTGTTTATTTTTGCAGGGTTCTTTAAATTGCCTTGAGTCTTACAGCATATTGGGCACTCTGAAAATGTAGAGGTTGGCAATTTGCCTCAGTTTATATTCCAGTGCTGATGTGTGTGGAAATGATAAAAATCTGAGTCAAGTTTGCTCCTGTCCTCAGCACCATCCCACATTTGCTTTACTGACGTAGAGCCTGCCCTTCTCGGGCTGATTGTGCTCCAGATATGGAGCAACGTATGGACAATATGATAAAGTTGCTTTATCAAAAGATTTAGACCATTGCAGAATTTGTTTTGAGTATAATGTAAGTAAGACAGTTATGAAAAAATACTGACATATTTTGAGTGCAAATATTCAGCTATTGTATACTACAGCATATAGTGCTGCTGTTAATGCAAATATTTATACTGCCTATCTCTGCTGTACTGCACAGAGGTAAGGACAGTTTGAAACTGCAACAGTTTTTGGTTTGCCTTGAATTTATAACTGAAGATAGTCAAGGACTCCACATATTTGTACAATATATACATTTAGAAGTCGCAATCTACATGCATGCTTAAACACAATCTAAATTGAAAGTGTCTTTGTTAAGTCCGGCGCTGGTGTTTTTGAGAATCTCTATTTTGCAAGAACAATAACCAAGAACAATAACCAAAAAATCCATAGAAATGCATTTTAAAAAAAGTCATAAATTAATTTGAGTTTTCATGAAGTAAGTATTTGATTCCTTTGCAAAACGTGCTTTAGTACTTGGTGGCAAAAGCTTTGTTGGCAATCACAGAGGTCAGACATGTCTTGGACTGATTCTTATATAGCTCTTTATACTCTCCCGGAGTACTCAAAGCGCTCTATACAACATGCCACATTCACCCAGTCATACAAGCACTTGCTCTATACTGAGTGCTTCCTAACTACATTCATTCACACTCCAATGGATGCATTGGAGAGCAACTTGAGGTTAGTATCTTGCCCAGGGATACTTGACATGCAGACTGGAGGAACCAGGGATTGAACCACTAACCTTCCGATCAGTAGGTGACCTTTTTGCTAAAAACACCTTGTTTTAATGATCTGCTGACATGAGAGTCTTACAGTATACTGGGCGCTCTGAAAATGTAGAGGTTGGCAATTTGCCTCAGTTTATATTCCAGTGCTGATGTGTGTGGAAATGATAAAAATCTGAGTCGAGTTTGCTCCTGTCCTCAGCACCATCCCACATTTGCTTTACTGACGTAGAGCTGGCCCCTCCCGGGCTGATTGTGCTCCAGATATGCAGCAACTTCTGGGCAATTTGATAAAGATCCTTTATCAAAAGATTTAGACCTTTCCAGAATTTGTTTTGAGTATAATGTAAGTTAAAAAAAAATACTGACATATTTTGAGTGCAAATATTCAGCTATTGTATACTCGAGCATATATATATATATATATACTGTGGTCTATTAAGTATTTTCATATTTTTGTAAACTTTAGGAATGCCTTTTATGCTGCTGTTAATGCAAATATTTATACTGCCTATCTCTGCTGTACTGAACAGAGGTAAGGACAGTTTGAAACTGCAACAGTTTTTGGTTTGCCTTGAATTTATAACTGAAGATAGTCAAGGACTCCACATATTTGTGCAATATATACATTTAGAAGTCGCAATCTACACGCAGTCTTAAACACAATGTAAATTACAAGTGTCTTGTTAAGTCCGGCTCTGATGTTTTTGAGAATCTCTATTTTGCATCTGTATGGTTAGTAATATGTCATACAGTCAATTATTTGAACCCTTGCTATTTTTGTAAGTTTGCCCATTACCAAAGAAATGTTTATAATTTCAATGGTAGGTTTATTTAAACAGTGAGAGACAGAAAAATAACCAAAAAATCCAGAAAAATGCAAAGCGTGCTTTAGTACTTGGTGGCAAAAGCTTTGTTGGCAATCACAGAGGTCAGACGTGTCTTGTTGTTGGCCACACGTTTTGCACACATCTCAGGGGGGATTTTGTCCCACTCTTCTTTGCAGATCCTCTCCAAGTCATTAATGTTTCATGGCTGATGTTTGGCAACTCAAACCTTCAGCTCCCTCCAAGGTCTGGATACTGACTAGGCCACTTCAAGACCTTAATATGCTTCTTCTTGTTTTTTTGCTAAAAACACCTTGTTTTAATAATCTGCTGACATCAGAATTTTTTAGCAAGATCAGAATCAGTAAATGTCTTCAATAACAAAAAAACATTAGGTAAACACCATAATCATGTGTCCACATGAATCGCTATAGCAAGTTGTTCTGTGAAGCCTCACATCTGCTGAAGAGGTGAAATATTAACTTCATACTCACACAAATTCTATTCAAATTAGCAAGCCGTCTGCGTTATTATTACTACAGCTAATAGTAGACAGTAAAAGACTATGGAACAGCAGGTCTAAAGCAAAACTGACAGCTCAGGCTCATTTCTGTTTAATGAGATGAGGTTTAACACAGTCTCATATTCTCCACAGTGCAGTTCTACATCATATTAGGGAGGTATCTGAAGATTTTTTGCTTCACTAACTTTTAAGCTTTATATCTCCTGTTAGACATGGGTGGCCTTATAATATTCAGGTTATTAATCATGACATTATTGTCACATTTATGTACTACTGCTGTCTTGCAATTCAGCAAATTGTTCCTTTACCCTTTTAGATTCTTATTTAATGATTGCCCACAGTCATAGATTAGACTTTGTGTATTATTTCCCTAGGCAATGTTTAATTATTCTGATTACTTTATTCCATTTTTTAAATGCTTGATCAGTCAAACACATCTTATGTAAGCTTGTGTTGCCATAAATGGTTCAGCTTCCTGTGACATGTTTCTCTGATTGTGATTTATTTATTTTCTTTCAACAACGTGCACATTAATTTATATCAAAAAATTTAACACCTTAGCGAACAACAAATTGGTTGGTCTTGAATGATTAACAGAGAGACATTAATTAGACTTTATTTTAACGAAGGCCATCATTAATGGAGACTTGTTTGAGCGTTAGGCTCAGTTTCCTTATTTTAGCTCAACCTGAATAATGTTTTTATGGCGGCTTGTTTCTCTAAAACACTACACCACAGCCTTTGTTAACAATCCCACATTCATCAGAGTTTATCTAATGTGCTATGAGCAACATTAGAACAATGTCAATGGCGGTCAAACTCCCCATTTGCTAACATGATGCATCATTGCCAACTCCAGTAATGGACTTATTGGACATCGGCTGAATGACAGCCATCCTTCTGCTGTGTTGACTGATTGGAGACAACCAGTTGGCATGGTGCACGGGTACTGGGATGTTAAAACAGAGCTCAGAGGACTGATGGTCTCTCGGTCTCATGTTAGACAGGTTGTTATAAGCTGTCAGTCCAGAACCTCAACTTCATCTGCTCATTTCTTCAGTACCAAGCTGTCAATGCTCTTTCACACACTTTCACTCATGAAAGGGTTCAGCAGTTTAATGCTTGTGTGTGACAGTTAGGAAATAGAGTAGATAGTAAGAATAACATTAGTGTCAGTCCACAGCTTTGGACCTTACTGTTTACATCTCTGTATACAACCTCACTGTCTTCCTCATATTTTAAGCTACAAAAGAAAATTATCACAATCCAGTTCCACTATACTGCCAAAGGTATTTGCTTGTCTACATTTACATGCATATGAACTTGAATGACTTCCCATTCTTAATGCGGTTTACAGTAATATGATGTCAGCCCACGCTTTGCAGCTATAATGGCTTCAACTCCTCTTAGAAGGCTTTCCACAAGGTTTATGAGTGTGTTCATGGGAATTTTTGACTATTCTTCAAGAAACATATTTGTGATGTTGGATGAGAAGACCTGGCTCACAGTCTCCGCTCTAATTCATTTCAAAGGTGTTCTATCAGGTTATGGTCAGGACTCTGTGCAGGCCAGTCAAGTTCTTGCACAACAAACTCACTCATCCATATCTTTATGGAGCATGCTTTGTGCACTGGTGCGCAGTTATGTTGGAACAGAAAAGGGCCATCCCCAAACTGTTCCCACAAAGTTGGGAACATAAAATTGTCAAAAATGTCTTTATGTACGTAGTCCACTTTCACTGGAACTAAAGACCATGCCCAACTCACCAATTAGATTGCCAGACGGAGCAGCATGACTCATGACCACCAGTGGTGGCGGGCTTTACACACTGCATCTGAAACTTTGAATGGCACTTGATGATGTAAGGCTTGGATGCAGCTGCTCAGCCACTGAAGCCCATTCCATGAGGTTCTCTTGGAGTTTGGAGGTCTGCAGATTGACTCTACAGAAGGTTGGTGACCTCTGCCCCTCATGAGGCTTAGTGTCCCCTGACCCCACTATGTGATTTTATATGGCTTACCACTTCGTGGCTGACTTGCTGTCGTTCCCAATCACTGAGCTCCTGAGAGCGACCCATTCCTTTACAAATGTTCGTTGAAGCAGTCTGCATGCCTAGGTGCCTGGTTTTATATACCTGTAGCCACAAAAGTGATTGAAAAACCTGAATTCAGTGATTTGGATGGGTGAGTGAACACTTTTGGGAATATAGTGTGTCTTACATACACCTGAATTATGCTCTCTCTCTTTCTCTCGCTTTCTCTCTCTCTTTCTCCCTCCCTCCCTCTCACTCACTCACGCACACACACACACACACACACACACACACACACACACACACACACACACACACACACACACACACACACACAAACTCACTTGAGCTTTAGCTGTGGGAATAGAGCAGCTAGATTAGCATAATAAATTTATATTAGGCATATTTAACCAGCCAATGCAGCCTCACAGCAGCAAAGCTCCAAATGTGTCCCCTGTTGTTAACATTAACATAGCTGACCACTGTGTACATGGTATTATTCATCTTGGCATCATTTCCAGTGCAGACATAACTAAGGTATTGTTATTAATCATATGCATTTCAACAAAAATAAGCTTCTGATCTTAAGACCAGAAGCTTGGTGTTAGGATCAGGAAGGGGGATGGTCTGGTTTATTACACAAAATGACACACACTGTGGATTTAGCTTTAACTAAAGCCACAAATTCCATCTTGTGCTGTAACATGACTGTGCACGTTCATCCTGATGTGTGTTTTGCACAGTCGTCCACCTCGACCACCACCTGCTTACTGTAATCTAGTTTATTAATGCAATGCAACATTTGTTGATATGTCTTGTAATTCTCATAATTCAGCCAATGATAAGGGAAGCTCTGTTTTTTTAATCTAAATGTCTACAAAAGACAATTTGGAGTGAATGATGTGACAGTGTATAACCTGGTTAGTCTGACATTTCAGTTGTTCCCATAACTGAGGCCCTCCAAGCATTAAAGGTCAATGAGTACATTAACTCCCTTTTTTTTTGACACTATTCCTAATAATCCACTAAGGCATTCGAAATATCACTGAAGCCATATAATCGTAGTTTTTCTCACACAAGACAATCCCTTGACAGCAAAGAGAAGAAGGGAATAAAATGAAAACATAATAGCACAGGGGAATGGAAATGTAAGAACAAAAGGCCATTTGAATGATCAGGGACAAATTAATGAGGCTTCAACTGAAGCTGACCCAAGTGACAGGTCTGCTACATTAGTTCTGGTCTGACACTACTTTGCGCATATTTTATGTTTGTGTGAGTGTGTATAATACATTGTCCCATGCTACCTGATCTTGTTTTCCCATGTGACATGTTGCTGAGAGAAATGATTTAGTGTGGCTCCTGGCTCTAGGAGCTCTGTCACTTGGAAAATGGTTTGTGAAAATGCAAAACAGAAAAGGATTAGCTTGGAGTGATGCCAACCCAGGCAGCTTGAGAAGAATAGCTGAGAGACAATTGCAGGGAGAGTCGTAATGGTACTTCTCAGTCTGGTCATTCATGTAGCAGTCTGTCATCATTCCTATTTCCTCTTAATGTCCCCATCTATATGCATCTCTCCATATCTAAACCGTATAGCTGCTTTCCAGGAATGGATATGGATAGATCGATGAAGGCTCCTTTGCATTCTTCAGTTTTGCTAAAGTAGTGTCTAGTTATTCACATCCGTTTCTACTGTGATCACTTTTCTGAGTAAAAATTAATTAAAGGCTAACAAAGAAAAATCTGTCATGGTTGACTGTTTGGATGAGAACAAGGGAAAAAAGAGATACAATGCCAGGAGATATGAATAAAGGGACAAAAAGAAGATGAAGTACATGGAATCTGAAATGATGTAATGTAATGCAATGTGCCACAGTAAGACCTTAATAAACAATACACTCCCACAGAGCAGAAATAACATGTCCCAGTGAAATGATATATCACTTTGTTTCAAAGTATACAAGTATACATGAATATGTTTATTTTATTTAATGTTTTACCAATAAGAGATACTTTGATATGTAGCTAAAAAGGTTAAAAAATTATAAGATAATTCTATTACTGGCTAAATACAATTCTTGGACCCAGTTCTAATTTGATTTGATGAAAATTTACATGGAAATTTGCTTAATTTCAGTGTACCTTAAATGTGTTTAAAAGTATTTTCATACATGCAGTACTTCATATCCATCACACAAATCACACATTTCATGATGACTAAAAGGTAAGGGTGAATATAGAAGGAGACTTAATAACCATGTGACAGAGAAAGCACAATGTGTATAGATGAAAAAAAAATGCTCAGGTTGGTATGGTTGATAACTCACTCCCAATTTCTCCTCTTTTGGATAAGTCTTCTTTTAGAGTACAGTTTGGGTTTTTGATAAAAGTTTAGATCATACTGAAAGATGTTCATCTTTAAAAGCTAAAAACTTTCCAGCAGCTGGATTTAGTTGAGCTTCAAGAAAACAAAACCTCTGCTGCTCAGCTTTCATTCTCTGGCAGCACTGTCACTCATTGTTCAGCATCAGTGGTGTTCAGTAGCTCCTTATTCACATCCTTGATTGCGTAATTTTCAGGTCTGTCTCATCTTTGTTTAATTGACATTACAAGCAGACAGGCCAGTTCATAAAGTACTTATCCACCACCCGCAACATACACAAAGGTCAGATCCTGCACTGATGCATTCCTGCAGATGGATTTGGAAGTTTTCTGTAGTTCACCCAACTATCTCGCCTCACGTACATCAATTTATCCTCTAAATCACTAATGATAGTTCTTTGACTAAAACAAATACTTTTTTAGAGGACAAAGGATAAAGAATAAAGGGACTGATCAACATGAACAGAAAGGAAAAGTACTGCTTGTGCACAAAAAGAAGATGCTGACAGAGCAGTATTGCTCTGCTTTCAGTTATTGCAGTCAATAAAAACTAGATCAGTCTTCAAAAGCGGCCAATGACCTCAACCGGACCACCGTACAATAATGATCAACATTGATTCATGTTCATACAGAAGGTCATGCATTCAGTTTGCGGCCGTTCAGTTTGTCAGCATAGAAATTAATTGTGGCTATTCCATTCACAATTATTCACAGTATGTGAATAATTACTTGTTATAGTTACGTGCTAGGTAGTTACATTCACTGCAAGTTTTGAGGATTTTATTACTAAAGCTAAATTACACATTACGCTCATTTTAGAACAACTCTGCAGCTGCAGCTCAGATTGATGGGTCGTAACAACACTGAAACGCTTCCACCATTTGACTGTATCAGCACCTGATTATTCAGCAGCCTTCTTCAGCCTCTAATTATGCAGCATAGTCTGAAATAGATTGTAGAAAAGCACACTGGAGAATTTGTGGTAAAAGTATGACATATGACAATTACCTGCAAATAAACCTTTAGAGGTAACCTGAGAGCCATTGCAAGAACAAATCTTTATTTATATTCCTATGGAGTGCACCATACTGCTGCATATTTGAATAGTTAGAATGGTCGTTCAGTTTGAATGTCACTCTCATCACCCTGCGGTACATATAATAGTTTTTCACAATAAACACACTGAACAATTTCCCAGTGGCAGCTTCATTTCTTATTTTAGCAAACTGTTTCTGTGATGTCTGATCAACCTGCTTGTTGTGAATGTGAAACATTAAGTCTGATAAAATATTAAAGAGAAAATATTTTGCTGAATTTTCTTCTGCTGATGGCAAGACATAGCAGTACTGAAAAAGTATAGTGGTGGGAATATTGCTTCCAACCACACAAAAGGTCAGCAAGAGTGCAGGTTTTGTATAATAATTATAATATTAATAATAATAGGAATGTATACTTTATTAATCCCCATAGGGAAATTACTCCTCTGCATTTAACCCATTCACTCAGTGAAGTAGTGGGCAGCCACCAATCCAGCGCCCGGGGAGCAGGATTGGTTTTGAGGTTATTTTGAGGTTCTTGTATGTTCTAAGCAAAAAGATGCTGGGAGAGCTGAGAAAGCTCTGTTATCCATTTGTAAATTGAATATGAGTGTGATGTGATCTGATGTTCAATTCATATCCTAACTTCAATTCAGTTCAATTCAATTTTATTTATATAGCGTCAAATCATAACAACAGTCGCATCAAGGCGCTTTATATTGTAAGGTAGATCCTACAATAATACATACAGGGCAAAACCCAACAGTCATATGACCCCCTATGAGCAAGCACTTTGGCGACAGTGGGAAGGAAAAACTCCCTTTCTGTGAGAGAAGGAAGGCGGGATAAAAGACATGCTGTGCCAAAGATTAATAACAGGTATGATTCAATGCAGAGAGGTCTATTAACACATAGTGATCCAACCCTAACTCCCTGTCAGTACTCTTGCTGCAGCATTTTGGGTTAACTGAAGGCTTTTCAGGGAGTTTTTGCGACACCCTGATAATAACACAATAATTACAGTAGTCCAGCCTGGAAGTAATAAATGCATGAACTAGTTTTTCAGTGTCACTCTGAGACGAATCAAATTTTAGAGATATTGCACAAATGAAAGAAAGCAGTCCTATATATTTGTTTAATATGTGCATTGAAGGACATATCTTGATCAAAAATGTCTTTAAGAGATTTCCTCAGTTTAAGTGATTGGTGTGTTATCTGGCTTCATTGATAGATAAAGTTGAGTGTTATCTGCATAGCACTGAAAAAACTCTTTCAGCTTTGTCTATGAGTCATATATTATGTAGTGATTTAGTAGTGTGGTGTAGTGATGTAGTGACATTTCCCTAATAAGTGAAAACTTGCCAGTGTGATTATCATTTGATTGTCAGATGATCACAAATCTGTTCGGAGTTACATCAGTAAGGGCACCTGGTGAGTTCTAGTGGTGTACTCAGGTGGAAGTGTCAAAATTGAGGACTAAGGGATCTTCACTAAAACAGAATACATAGGAGTCTTCAATTTTACATGTGACTCAGGTAGCACATACCTGAAATTAAATCCCCCCCATAGTAGGAGTCATATTGACTTTTCAATAAAACCAGATTTATTACCAGGCTGTCATCCAATCCACAGGTTTGCAGTTTGATATTAGCACAGTGTCTAAGAGTGTGTTTCTTTTTTTAAAGGAAAATAAAAAAAAAAACAGTTCTAGATAATGTAATAAGAAAAGGGAATTATTTCGTCATCCTTCACTGACTGATCAAGCTTATGTTGTGTGATAATGACAAAAGTATTGTTTAGTCGCCTATGAGAAAGTATACTGTAGTGAGAAAATGGAAAACAGCCTAAGCTATTCAGTTCGATACTAATAATGTTGAACATATTTAGTCTGGGACAAAGTCGGATGTTGTAATGAATATTATGCTAGATAAAAGGATTCTAGCAGGTGTGTAATCCCACATTTTATTGTAACATTAAATTGTTTTTGGTCATGAGACCTGAAGTAGATTTGACATCAAAGTAAATAGCAGGCCTTTTATATATAAATAAAATTGAATTGAATAGAAGGCCTTAGAGACAGTGGCATGCAACTTCAGATTAGGAATAGAGGGTTTCATTGGCTAGATATTAAGAAATATCATTGAGTGAGAAAAGGTATGTCTGATATCTCAAGGTATTAAACCATTTTCAGTGCTTAGTATTACAAATGAAAGTTTTGTGTCATTACGGGGTTTCATATTTTCCAAGAAACCATTCATCACTACTGAGCGAACACTGTTTACTTTGATTTCGTTCTAATCTATCGCTATGGGCTCATTGTTAGCCTGAAAATAGGCAAACAATATAACTGATGTGATGTGAAGAATTAGAAATGATAGATTATCATTGATTACCTGGGTTGATGCAACTATTAATCATTTCCATTTGGTCTTTAAAACAGGTCTGGGTGTCAAGGTTCTGGGTCGGTTTGACCCAGCATTCTGTGTTTATTATGTTTATTAGGTTTATTCTTGAAGGATCGTTTTGTTACCTTTGTGATCTGTTGGTTATTATTTGAATTCTATGTTTCTGTTTATTCATGTTTTAGAATTTGTTCTTCGGTTGTGTCTCACGTTTAGTTTTGTTCAGGTTCCATGTGTTATATTCTGTCTGTCTCTAAGCGTCAAGTCTGCGTCTTTGTGTAGTGTTTTCTTGTTTCCTGTTTTATTGTGAAGGTCTGCGTCTCATGTGAGTGTGTTCAGTTTTACGTCCCTTGTCTCGTGTCGTTAATTACTCCCACCTGTGTGTAATCTCCCTGTGTTTCTCTGAGTGTATTTAAGTTGTGTCTTCTGTCATTGTAGTCGCTGGTCCGTCTGTGTATCCACCATGTCTCACTCGTGTGTTTTCCCTGCTGTCCGTCGTCATTCTCCGCTGCTCATCCTCCTTCATGTTCATGTCCTGGTTTGTGTTCACTAGTTAAGTTGTTCTCAGTTTAGATAGCCTTCTGTTCCTTTTGCCGTTTGCCCATTTTTATTTTGTGTTTATTAAACCACCCTCACACCTTTACAAGTGCCTGCGTTTGGATCCTCCTTTATTTCTTCCACATCTCACTCGCCGTGACACTGGGATCAGCCCATTAGCATAGTGACTCAGCTTTGTTACCAAATAACAAAGTCAAACTGAAACGCTCCTCCAAGTATCCACACCCAGTTGAGCATAGCATTATTAAGGGCATCATAGCTGCTGCCCTGAGGTCACTATAAGTAAATAATACAAAATAATAAATACTAACTGACACTGAAACTTAATACTCATTTGCACAGACGTACATATACACATTTGCAACAGCATCGATACAAACAGTGCCATTGTTGCCTCCTCCAGCTGACACACATGTAAAACTACATTTTTTTTCTTTTCATCTCGTCTTATCATTTTATTGAATATGATTTGTATATTCAGTCACTGTCTCTGTGAAATAAACTGTGAAATAAAATTTATAATTAATTCTGTATTATCAAGTTAATGCACATTTTTCATTTTTGTCTTTTCTAATCTGAGATTTGCTGCAAACAATGAATGTTATAATCAGGTACAGAAACCTATTGTTTTTTTTTTTTATCAACTATATATATATATAATTGATACATTTAATTTAAAAACAATAATTTTAGAAGGGGAGGAAAATCAGCAGTTATTTTGAAGTTTCAAATTTTCCTGTAGGTCATTTTTATATGTTATCATTATATTGTATTTTCAACTTTTTACTCATTCATTTTTCTGTGAAAGTGAATTTTCAGTGCTGGTTTTTATATGCCTATAAATTTCATCATGGTGATTGAGTGCTAATGTCTTTCTTTCTTTCTTTCTTTCTTTCTTTCTTTCTTTCTTTCTTTCTTTCTCTTTTTTCCCTCAACTGCTTGACACTGAACCTCTTCAATTGTGGATCCTGAAATGCAGGTAAAACATCAAGTTGTGTGTGTGTGTGTGTGTGTGTGTGTGTGTGTGTGTGTGTGTGTGTGTGTGTGTGTGTGTGTGTGTGTGAATACACTGGTTGCCAAACAACTTGCTCATAGTAGATTTTTCAGTGTTCCCCTCTGTGTTACTTGTTGCTATTTGTGGACAGTGAATCATTATCGTTCTACATTTCACTTCATACAGTGAGAACTTTATGGTTAGTTTGTGATGGTGTGATGAATTGCATTTATTATTTTCAACTGCTTTGGCGAGAGAACAGTTTGCAGCATAATCCCAAAGAATCCAAAGATCACAGTGCTAAACATGTCTGTGTGCAGGTCGTGTGTTCCCTGTCCTTGGTAGTTCGTAGTCAAAAGATATTTAGACAGCATCACTGACACAGCTTGTCAGTATTCCTGAGAAGAGGTCAGATTTTGCTCTGCTGTGACTTTTTAAATGTTGGTCAAGTAGCATTTGTAATTTGCACAACAGTGTAACTAATACATAATAAGCAGTTTATAGCAGGAGAATCAGTCTAATAGAAAAAGATGGATGAATTCTTTCTGTCACGCTCACACTGATGTGCAGCCTCAGGTTCAAATGCTTCTCTAAGACCACCATTGCAGAGTAGATTTAATTGAACTACATGAAATCCTTTACCTTAAGAATTCTTTGTAGTTTAGAGCTGAGAAATCAGAAATAGAAGGAAAACAGCTTGAACATAGTCTGATAGGAGTTTCTTACACTTTGTATCTATTGTTGTGTATTCCATGCACAACTGAAGATCGTTGTGCTCTTCCTCTCAGAGGACATAAATTGCATTTTTTTAAAATGCATGGATGTGCTCACTGATCCAAAGATTATGCACATTCAGGCCAGCTTCTGCACAGGGGTTTGTTTCTTTTTCTTTGTTTGTTTGTTAATGCCCCAGTGACTCCAACCTGACAGATTATTATTCAAAAACTCAGCATGTGGTGCTATTGGGCTAATGACTCTCCTTCACTGATACATTTATAACTAGCAGATGTTCTATCAAAGGTCAGATTTCCTGTTTCCAGTATCAAAGGGATGCTTTACTCGAAGAATTAAAAGCACCTTTATCAAAGGCTAAGATCAGCATTGCAGGATTACACAACTCATAACACCTACGAGAATTTGTTGCCAAATTTGAACTGTTTTGTCTTTAGGAATTTACTGCAGGTTTTCTTTTCAAATTGAAAACAGCAGGATGTGTCGTGGATGTCATCTTGGGTCATGCCTAAACCAGCTACTTTGTCCAAAGTCTGTCAGATAAATATTATGTCCTATATTATGTAAAACTGTTGAATCTTTTTATATACCAAGAAGGGCAAAGACTATACTAAATTCTTGATGTTTTACGATGGTTTTATTACAACGTGATGATGTCCGCCTGCTTTTATAACAAGACACTGATGTTTATCAAAGCATGAAATATTAAAATGGTGTATTTTATTATCTTTACCCATATGATTGGAGCAGAATTGGCTGAAAACTCTGGATTCTATAAGCTGTAAAAACTTGAACTTTCAAGATATATTCATATCATTTGTACTTTTGTGAAACTTTGTGGCGTCACCGTGATGTCATAGGGCAGTGTCATGGGGAAAAAAAAAGGAAAAAGTGTGTTGTACAGCTGCCCCTTCATGTAATATATTTCTCAATATGGTTTACTCAGTAAATTTTTTTATCAAGGTCAATTTTGAACTTGGTCACATGGTCAAGGTTAAATGCCAACCTACATATTCTTTCAATCTCTAGTATATTATTGTGAATTTTGAAGATGATCACAAAAAATTGTGGGTAATCTTTTAAAAAATATGTAATTTTTTTTTACTGATTTTAATGTTTGGTGTGAAATTTTCACCAAAATTAAATCACCTTGAGCTGTAATTGGTATCTATCGTCACACAAAATTTGAATATGATATCTTGAAAATTGGGGATGCTAGCGCGCTAACAAACAGACAGACAAATGGAACCAGTTACCAATTACATACTCCCTCCTAACAGGAAGAAGAACCGTGTATATCTATTTCAACTGTTGAACTCTGTTCCAACTCCTGTGTTGTAAAGGAATCATCATAACTGGCATTTATAATTAATAATTATTAACACCTAGAAAATGACACTTGCATATTACACAGTACAGTATTAGTAGCAGGAAAATGCTCATCTATGCATAAATGGATTTTAATTTGTTTATTGTTAGATTGTCTTTGTCTTATTGTGGGTATTTCTCCTTAATATAAGCACCAACACACAGGAATGTAAGGGCCCACTCACACTGATATAGCACTAACAGACTCTTAAAGGGCTTTTAACTACAAGTCACACTTTAACCATATATTCACCAAGCACTTTCTTCTATATACAGTACTTCTCCACATTTATGACTAATATAACTAAATTTCTACATTGGACTAAATTAGAATCAACAGTTAACTGACAATAGGTCCAAGGATTTTATCTCGATACCTTGGGCTATTTCTTATCCTATGGAGGTATGTGCGTCCCAACACCATCACTGGTCTTCACCAAAGTGGTTCAAGGTGAATGATGTTACTGACAGCATGAGGTTCTTTACAGAGTCTCTCACACACAGACATGGCATGTATATTTTTTTTCACTGGATTAAAATTCTCTGAAACCACCATTTGCTTTGGTTTGACCCAAACTGGTGGATCCCAAATCAATCTTGGTTCACTACATGAAATTTCAGGTAGAACAGCCTCAATGTGGAAAGTGTTTTGTAGCACCTGTACAATAGTATAAACTTTGAATTTGAATAATAAAATATTCCGTATAGTGCCAGTCACTGGCAAATTTCTGTCTAAAAAGTCAATATGTACGGATTGAAAATGATTTGATTTTAAATTAGGTATTTATGGTCCTTATGTTATATATTACCAACAATTATGTCTAACAGGCCACAGGAAAGAGATCATATGATGCAGAAAAGGAGAAAGGTGAACCAGAAAACAGGATGGGGAGGTTTAATATGGCCACAGCCTGTTCTCATTACCAGCCCCCGTGTTAAACCCTTAAATACTTTGAGCTGCGTGAAGAATGGTGGTTTGACAGTTTAATAAAGTTAAAAGGTTTCTGCTGTGGAGCTTTAGATCTACACTTTTGGCCGCCATGGTCAGACATCTATCAGAGCTGTACAAAACGTAGAAGAGGAGGAAGAGAAGACAAATTAGTCAGGCATTTTCTTTTACCCTTGAAACATAATGAGCATGTCAGACTTCCCTTGAAAAGTGATAGAGAAATATTTATGCATACGTCAGAATGCACACATAAAGCAGAAAAATCTTAGAGAACACATGAGACCTCAGGGTATTTTAATTATGCCCCCAACAGCTTAATTTGAATGAGCTTTCTGAATTAAATACAGTCCTACATACACTTGCATGCTCTGAAGAATTTCATTTCTTTTGTATTAGCTTCAAAGAATGTGTAACTGTTATTAAAAATAACACATTTATTGTAATCTTTATTATTTATTTATTTATGATAAACATTCCATCCTGATGAATTACAAAACCAAATTTCACATGTGACAACATGTTTATGCTAAGCTGCAGGGAAATCTCCTTATCTGTTGCATTTAAGAGTGTTTGGCAAGTGTCCTTTCTGGTGCCTTAGACGTCCATCTAGTACTAAGAATAACAGGTGATCTTTTATTTGTAATATTTAATAGAAAAAAATGACATTCACATGTTGAGATCTTTGTTTTTACCTGATCTTTGTTGCATTTATTGTCAGTGACGCACCTTTTTGTGATATGCAGTTATACAACTGGAAATTCCTGCATGACAAATGTTTATAAGACAAACAATTGTTTCTGCTAAATCACTACATAATTAATATTTGACTGTACACTCATAGACAAAGCTGAAAGAGTTTTTTGTAGATGTGTAGGACCATTTTTTCACAACTCGCTTGTCTGCTTCATCTCCAAAGTGTAACAAGCAGTAAGAGTTAACTGCCTGGAATTATAACTAACCCGACTCAGTTTTATGTTCAACTTATTGAAGGCCGAAAAGCCTTTAAGAAGAAATAATCAGCTAGCTGTTGTAGTAAGCGTTTCTGTTGTGAAAAGAATCATATGCACTGCGTGACAGGGTTCAATATAGCTGAATGTTGAAAATGCAAACTGCAGTATATTGGTAATAAAACATAAGACCAAGGACTGCTTTCATCAGCATTTGGAATGCTGTCAAAATGCTTACAGAGGTATTTCAAAAGAATCTGCTACTATGGGTGCTCGAGGAGCGCGGGGAAAATTATAGGTAAAAATCATATATCTATTTTTCTTTAACAAAAATGAAATAATATTATATTAATATTCAGGCTTAGTCAGTCAGCCATATTTGATATCCTTCATCGTTATTGACTCCAAAAATAAATAACTACATACATAAATCAATGGACATTTTAAGTGAAAAAACAGCAACTTACATTTAAAATTGTGTTAGTTTGTTCAGTTAGTTGCTCTAGAACAGGGGTGTCGAACTCCAGGTCTCGAGGGCTGGTGTCCTACAGGTTTTAGATCTCACCCTGGGTCAACACACCAGAACTCACTCCAGGCCTCTGGAGAACATCAAGACATGTTGAAGAGGTAATTTAGCCATTTAAATCAGCTGAGTTGATTTAAAATTCACTGTGGTAGTGTGCAGATGCAAAATGACCAAATGGACAAATCAAGGGTGTGATATCACTAATTAGCGACAACATGTTGCTCCTGTAGTATTAACTTGAGAAAATGGCCTGTTACCCCACAGAAAAGACTCCAGGTGTAAAACGAATGAGGAACACATGAGAACTTAAAATTTCAGGCACAACTGATTGTAAACACAGTTGGCATGAAGTTATATTTGTAAATAATTAAAGCAAATTTTGCTGTGACAGACAACAGCTATTATTAATAAGGAAACAAAAGAAAACAAGGTACCACTCATCCATCCACTCCTGTTTTCTTAACCATCGTAGGTTCTCTGGGACACATTTTTATATATTTATCATTATTTTTATTTATATTAATAAATGCTTCCCATGGTGTTCTAATTTATTATTATTTCTGAGTGAAAAAGCAGCACATTTTAAATACACAGACGCAGGGGGATGCATATTTTAGTGGCGGCGCATTGCACAGACACATTTCTGTTTGGTTTTATGCCAGTCATCCTGCTGCCAAAAGACTGCTAATTAGCACTCTGGTATCTGTTGATTCCAGACAGTTGATTCCAAGCACTTTGTGTGCAGTATATTGTGAGTATATTATTCATTAATTTAACTTTTGTCTCTTCTGATCTTGGATGGTAGCGGCCCAACTCACACTGTATCTATCACATCTATTACTCTGTCTACAGGATTAGTAATTGGATGTTACAATAAAAACAAAGTCAGTCATCTAAACTTGGTGAAGTTTTTTGAAGTGTCCAAGGGTTGCCCCATAAAAATGTCATAAACTGTCTTAAAGAAAGTGCATATCCCTGTGTCTTATCATTAAATCTTAAATGTGGAATTAGATGATAGAGATGATGTGAAGAACCTTCCTTCAATCATACTTTTAGAAATGTAAGGAATATCATAGGTCCTACCAGTTTTATAATACTACAGAATTTGTTTAAAAGCTTCCTGTTCTCATCTGTTCACTCGCTATATTGTGACTTGTTTGCTAACGCTCAAATACTGTACTTATGAAAAGCAGAATAACTAATTAGTCACAGTTTACCGTTAGCAAGTTCCCAGTTTCCTTGACTCTCTCTCTCTCTAACATTGTTGCCCTTCTTTTCCAGCCGTCTTCAGCTGGTTATGACACCCTCAGCCTCTTAGGGTTCCCCACTGCACCCTAAAATATCCTTTGCCGTTAGCAGATCTCCTGCCATTATCTTGATGGTGAATTTGGAATGAACACACAAGAATACACACATACAGGAAAATCATACTTTTCTTTTTCAAATACTATTATACATTTTCTATTAGGCCTCAGTCACACGGGCCTGCAGACCGGTCAGCGCCCCCTTTAAATGGAATCACGCAGCCTCTCCTTCACAGTCTTCATACTAACAGAAGGTGGCTCTACATTTGCTCTTAAAGTTATAACTTTAAACACTTTCTTAAACCAGCTTCATAGACAATGTTAATTTTTTTTTTAGAATAGGTATAAAATAACCTGAATACATGTAGTGTTTCATGTTGACTTTAACATTATTGACTTATAGCAATGAACGATATTTAAATATCTTTATTTAACTCTATTCTTTAGACATATTTAGTGACAAACGGCAGTTTTATCAGAAATCCTTGCTTTATCAATTCTTAAAATTGAATTGAATTCCAAAAAAGTCCAAATGTATCAAGTATTTCAAAGTCCTCATCACAGTTTTCTTAATTCATATTACATATAATGCAGAACAGATTTTATGTTTTCCACATATCAAAAACTAGAATTAATAAACCTCTCCAAATTATGCATAAATTAAATTTCATAGTCTGACAGAATAAATGCTCAATACCATACTTTAGGGATCAAAGCCAATTTTAATTTGGTCTGAAGTTCTGGACTGAAATCACAGTCTCTTTACACATGGTGCTATATAAGTTGCCAAAAATAACTGGAGTCGTGAAGGTCTCGGTCAGCTATTCTATCAGTTTTAATTGTGACTGTGACCATTGCTGTCCTAGGCCTGGGGCAAGAAGAAAATATGAGTGTTATTATCCAGAGAGGTTAGTTTGATGTCTCTGCCTGTGGAGTTGGCAGAGACTTGATTCTCAAAGGTTCTCTTTGTGAAAAAGGAGTGTTGAGGAACTGTAAGGAAGAGAACATAATTAAGACAAAGACTTTGACAGTTGTGCTTTGAGATGTTCAAAGTGTGGCAACAGGTTTACATTTGGTCCATTTTGATTCGGGCCATTCCACTGAAAATCATGGTAATCAAAACCTTATGAAAGGAGAAATGATGGAGTCCTTGGATCTGTTATTTTAAAAACCCTGAATGTATCTTATTGTTTATGTCATATGTTCCTTTTTTCAATAGTAATTTACATGTATACATGTATGTATTTCAATTAGTATCTAATTGAAATGTATACATCATCTGTGTTCAAACAGCCAATAAGATTGACGGAGCTCTTGATAAGATGATTTCATGATTTTATTCCTGGGTTTGCTGTTGTGTCTCCTGCTCTTGGCAGGGCTAAGAGTTCTCCTGTTTCTCCTGTTCTCACATCTTATACTCACCTGGGCCATAGTGCAAATGTGCAGTGCTATATGTCATGTAAATATGCCACAGGTATTGTAAGAAATTGAAACTCTTGTCCAAAATCTCGAGATTCAACATAGAAAGGTTGATCAGCCAGTTACACAGCAGGTACATCTTAGAAAATGGTTTTGTTCAGCTTAGAGCATGTAGGATGAACAAAAGTGAGCTGATAGGCACTTAAGCACCAACAAACAATAAATCACAGCCAGCAGCCTGTGTGCCACTTGCCTTTTCTGACTGCACTTGGCTGTATTACTTTCTTTTCAAGCCAGTCTTGATATCTGGCCAAAGATCAAATTTGAGTCCTCTGAAAGGCAAGGGGGAAAAGTCTGCCACTAAACGATCAGTTAGCAGAACACAGGCCATTTCATACAGTCTGAAAACATGAATATTTGACCCTTCATAACTTCAGAAATACAAAAATTCAGCACTGAAAGACACATTTAGCCTCTTAAAAAAGGCAACAAAATAAATGTTACAATGTTACCCACTTTAACTGTGACAGTCATCCAAAGTCCAAATCTTGGAGGGCTTAGGGGGATATTAAGAAAAAAAAAACCATTGTTGATTATTTTGAGAATAAAGTTGAAATTTTGAGATTAAAGTCCAAAATGTATTTTGGACATTTCCTTTTGGGCAAATCCACTCTTCCACATTTATGTGTATTTTCGTCTTACCAGATGCCGCTTCGGTCACCATCTTTTCAATGTCCGTATACTGATCAACACACTGTGTTTATCTGCTAAAAGACAAACTATTCCCTTCCTTGTTACTGAAACTGATTCTGAAGTACGCTGAGGATATAGCAGCCGTGGCAGTTTGTCTTGAAACAACAACTGTAATCTCCACAAAGGTACTGTTTATAAGGTTGGGCAACCTGCAGTCAGCTGAGACTGAAGAAGTCTCAATGTTTTACCGCATTGGCAGCAAAAGCCTTTAGAAAGACACGTTAGATCATTAAGAAGGACCATCAACTTCTACCATGATGGGGAATTATTTCATGTGACACCTTTTCATGTGAAACCTTTTCTCCTCTTCCCAAAGAATTTGAAGATTTGCTACCAAAATGTAACTGAGCAGCTTAGTAGAAGAACAGGGATTACAATGGGAAACCCGCCTAGTACATTGTTTTACTTATTAGACTTTAATTTTGTCAGTAAGTGTATGCAATATAATGCATTAATTTTTGCATGATAGCTTTGGAACATGACAATGAACAATGACACTGGAGCACAACTTCAGTCCTCCTGCTGCTGTGAAGTAAAGAAAATGTCTTTAGAAATTGGGATGGCTATAACTAAGGAGGTAGTGCAAGTCACCTAGAAATCGGAAGGGTGGTGCTCTAGTCTGTATGTCAAATATCTTTGGCAAAATACTAACGCTAACATTATATAAGCGCTCTATAACAACCAGTCCAAATTTATTGGGCCAAATGGCTTATTCTGTTTCATCAAATTTCACGCTCTCTGTAAATACTAAATGTAAAATGCCAATTCTGTTTATATATATGTATATATATATATGTGTGTGTGTGTGTGTGTGTGTAGCACTTAATCACAATATATAAAAAAATCTAATATTTGCTTTTATGTTTAGATTTTAATCTGTGCTGATTTCTCATTAAGCCTAGAAGAGACAGTAATTTTTCTCGATTTCAGCTTCATTTCCTGTCTGCCATCTCACTAACACTATTTCAAAGCACTGCAGGTAACTGGAGGCCCATTACACAAAACAACCAATGCCAATAAATAAATGACGTAGTTGGTCACAGCTGAAAGATCCATCTGTGATAATTAGACGGGCATTACAAACAGGGATGTGTCTGTGAGCCTTGCTGTGCTGCTTCCACTTTCTCCAAATGACTGATTGGAGTTGTTTAGCTCCTGAATCACACAGACTTTACATTTGTGGGTTTTTTTTTTGGGGGGGTATTTTTGTTTTTATTCATTATCTTTTTTTTCTTTTTTTTTGCGAATGCAATTCCCCGCCATCAGACATAAATATATTTTGAATGACCATAAACATACAGGCCTTCATTAAGAACTACACTTGTGTTAAAAGTAGCACAATACAATCAAAACTTTTTGTAATTAAATAGTTGCTCTTGTCTGATGTGGTGCCAGCAGATAGATCGTGTACTTGAACAAGAGGTAATTCTTAATTTTGTTTTGTTTTTTGGGAAAGGTACACAGCACTAAAAATTAAGTGACATAAAACTAAAATTAGAGTTCACACATAAATATAAATTCGAGTCTGTAATTTGGGATGCAGCTGGTTCGGTTTATTTATTTATTTTTTAAAATTTGTATATATATTTATTTATTGCCTCACAAAAACAGCATGAGAATATGGAAAATAGACTGTAATTATGTCTACTCAATCTTCCTCTAACAGGACTGGATGCCAATTTATAATAGCTGTTTATTGGAAGAGCCTTTTAAGAGTAAACCAATTAGGCGAAAATGAATGAAATCCCCCCTCCAGGAAGACACAAAGAAATTTGTCTCTATAGCCAACACAGATAAGAGAATTAATGGTTCTTTACAATGAAAAGTATGGGGTTTGTTTGTGCCATGCAATGCTACAGGTCATGTAATAGAGTATATTGTCTCCTAATCAGCGTTTAGCAATCTGATCTCCTGGTTCATCCACAAGGCTAAGCATAACATGTGAAGTTGCTCCTAATGCTTGCCTTGCATGGCTGCTCCGTGTCTTTTTGGGTGTGAGTTAAGTGGACATATAAGGCAACACAGTAAAGCAAATTCGAAAAGCTAAGGTGAATAAATCAAAAATGCTTTAAAGATACTTTTTTACTATTTAGATTTTCGACTACCACAGTTTATATTGCACAGCAGCGCAGAAACTCCCAATGTAGTTGTTTGCTAAAAAGCATCACACCTGGTGGACTGTTTTGCGATGAAGTGGTGCCAAAATGGGAGCGAGTTTCACATCCCTAGTGATGGAATGCATCTCATCCAGATGACAGTTTTTAGTTTCCTCAACAGCTGAAAAAAAAATTTGAGATTTTATCAGATGAAAATTTACATCATTGAAATGTAAAGGACATTAAGAGACAATTTATGTCATTGAATCCAAAGAAGGAGTACAACTTAAACTCAAACAGAATATATATTTTAAGTTTCTAAATGTTTACACACATTAAAAAAAATTAAACATGTGAGTCTGCCCCTGTCCCCCAACTTGTTGTAAAGCAGATTGTACCATTTCCAAGTGAAATTGACAACCATAAATAATTATTATTCATACTTGCCAGGAATTCTACTGAGCTCACACATGCACTTTCACAAGTAAGTTAGACTTTCTGTAGGGTTTGTCACTGTACCTGCTCGTACTCCTCCTCCTCTGAGATGTTATTAATTATTCCATCATAAAGGTTTCCTTCCCCTGGCTGCTTTATTTTAAAGTAAAGATTCAAACTCTGATTCTGCTCTTTGGTCATATGAACTAACACAGACCCATCATCCACCACCCTTTTTTAATTTCTATCTGGTAAGGCACAGCTGTATTTGATGCTTACGTTGTAGCACTGCGAGAGCTGAACACAACGCCAGTCAGAGTTGACTGAGGAAGTTATTGATCAATCTGAAGCCACATCTGATTTGATTTCTCTCTGGAGGTTGCAGCAGACTTGAACGTATTTGATTTATAAATAAAACCAGTGGTTTACACAGCTTGTAAGGTTTTGACCATCATGTGCCAGCTGTCCAGTCTGGCAGGTTGCCTGTGACAGCAGCTCCGCAGCAACAGCAGGTGAGAAATTAAATTTAAAAAGTAGACAAAGGGTGGGTCAGCTGTAAATGTTTTAATATGGTGAAAATTTACTTGTGGTAAGAGTAACATTTTTTTAAACTGGTGATGCTACACGCCAGTGCCGTGATACAGTTTTACAGTCATGGTTTCAATTTATGCTACATGAGCAGCTGCCTCGTAGCAAAATAAAACTTTCTGATTTAGAAATCAAAACATTATAATTAGCATCTTGATCAATGCGGGATTGCTGATGTTTTGCAGAGATATAATGGTGTGAACATAATGAAAGAAAAACAAAAACAAAAAAAGAAGAAAAAAACAATAGAAAAACGATATTAATTAAGCAAAATTACAAGAAAAAAACGAAATTATATATTTGGAAAATCACCGTTTCCAAATGAATTTGACTGTGGTATTCTTTTTTTCACATTAGGCTCTACCAGGCTCGCAAATGCACAAAAAAGGGGAAAATACAAAAAGGGATTATACTTTCCCTTAAAAACAAAATCATACATTATCATCATGGTCCCAAAGTAATGATGGTTTTCTTATTCAGACACAAATCTTATTAGGATGTGCTCAGGCCCCCGACATGCTAAGAATAAAATAATCACAATCTGCCTTTGCCTTTTGATAAATGCAATTATGTGTCCTTCACATCCATGTGATTGAAAATGTGATTTAAGCTATTATACAATAAATCACTACAAGGCAATTGGTGGAGACAGATTGGAGTGGTGTTATTGTATCCTTTATTCAATAGCACATGGATTAGACCAGACAGAAAAGAGTAGGGTAAGACACGCAGCAAGGGACCCCTCTAATTTATTGACACTGCATTTAGCCTTACGGCACACGGTCACCTGATCATCTTCTGAGTTAAACCACTTTTCATAAAGTATATCTTTTCCTTTCTTTTAAAAAAAGACAATATTTGCATTACCTCTAAACTGGAGTGATTGTTGCTGAAAACCTGCACAGACAGTATGAAAAGAGATTATGTGACAATTCAAATTCTAGATTTATTTTTTACTCATTTTTCACTCAATAATATTGTGCAAGAGCACAAAGCCACTGGCTGCGAGCACAGCTGCAGCTGCTCCACCAGTTCCGTTTGAACTGGTTGGGGATTGTTGTGGATGAAGGTATTCCTATACCACAAGCTGTTTTATTGATACATCTGTAGACTACTGTGACTGTATTTACTGCTAAAATAAGCACCACTGTAAAAGGCCCTGTTAAACCCCACAGTGTTTAAATATGTAGTTCTCATATCAGAATTATTTTACTGATACAACACATGAAGAATATTGTAGCTTGTCTAGTATGGTTTATCCTGATCAAATGTGAGTTTAGATTAGATTAGATTAGATTAGATAGAACTTTATTAATCCCTCGGGTGGGTTCCTCTGGGAAATTCGATTTCCAAAAAAGCACAGCACCGACAGAAGTTACAGAGTTACAGAATATTATATATATATATATATATATATATATATATATATATATATATATATATATATATATATATATATATATATAATACACACACACACACACACACACACACACATATATATATATATATATATATAAATACAGAGACAATATAAATAAAATATACGAAGGGGATAAATAGAATAAATAGGAATAAAAATAAAAATACAAGTGAATTGCACATTTCAAGTATTGAGTCTATTGCACTGTTGACTATTTACAAAAGTATTGCACAAAAGGTATTGCACAGTGAGGTGAAGAGGCACTACAGCTTAGTTGTTCCCCCCTCCTTTGTCCTCCTGTTTCCCCTCCCTCTCCCCTCCAGAGAGGAGTTAAACAGTCTGATGGCGTGTGGGACAAAGGAGTTTTTAAGTCTGTTAGTTCTTGTCTTTGGGAGAAGCAACCTGTCACTGAACAGACTCTTCTGGTTGTTTATGGCCGTGTGCAGAGGATGTCTGGCATTGTCCATAATGTCCATCAGTTTCTTTAATGTCCTTTTCTCTGCCACTGTCACCAGAGTGTCCAGCTTCATGCCGACCACAGAGCTAGCCCTCCTGATCAGTTTCTCCAGCCTGGATGAGTCCTTCTTTGCTGTGCTGCTCCCCCAGCACACCACAGCATAGAAAAGTACTCCAGCAACCACCGACTGGTAAAACATCCTCAGGAGCTTCCTGCAGATGTTAAAAGACCTCAGCCTCCTGAGGAAGTACAGTCGGCTTTGGGCTTTTTTATACAGGTGCTCTGTGTTGCATGACCAGTCCAGTTTATTGTCCACCCACAGCCCGAGGTACTTGTACTTGTTGACCACCTCCACCTCCTCCCCTTTACTGTTTATAGGAAAGTAATACTAATCAAAGCACACCACGTTATTATTTTTGTGTTATAATAAGATCCACATCAGCACTGGCAACAGTCCATAACTAGTTAAACTTTGAGGTTGTGCCGACTGGAACAAAACTGAAAAGAAAAGTATGTACGTAAGGCACTGTTTAGACATTTTTTATTCTTATATTCTTTTATTCTTATTCTTTTTATTCTTATTCTTATTCTTTTTAGTATACTTCTTCTGACAAAATGTGATTGATTAAATATCTGATTGCTGATGTTATACACCAATAAATTTCATTTTAAGGCTGGAAATCCAGAAAAAAAGTCTGTGTAAGTGCTGAAGGTTAGATGGATGTGGTCTTCATGTTGACTCAGCTACTGTCAAAACCCCCCCCACAAAAATAAAGTTATTTTCTGTTTTGAGAAATGGATTCAATTGGAAATAAAGATTTGTTTTCAATTCAGACTGTCTCTTACACTCATTTTCACTCATACACACAAACACACCCATGCACCACAGTAGGATTGCCCTGTTGGAGATCAAACCGTTGGGACATGCATGTTCCATGCTGCCAAATGAGCTCTCATAAAGCAGTAAGTGTTCTGGGCTGTAGACCACATAGAGCTCCAATTTCAAAGCGAGCATAGATCAGTAATGCCTTTCATTCAGAGAATGACAGACATGCAGAGCTGCAAATTTAGTTAGGTAGATTATGTTAAATTAGTGTTTCCTCCAATACACACACACACACACACACACACACATATATATATATATATATATATATATATATATATATTAGGGGTGCAACGATACACAAAATTCACGGTTCGGTTCGGTTCGATACTTTGGTGTCACGGTTCGATATTTTTTCGATACAAAAAAAATGTTCATGCCTTTTTAATTTGTCATTTATTAAAATTATAAATATATATTTTAACTCAAAAGTACAGTTTTTAAATTTAACCCTAACCCTTGTGCGTGTTTTTTATTTTGACAGCGAATGCGCACCTGCGGACCACTTATGTGCAGCCCTGGTTATTTAGCTCATCATATTGCAGCCACAGAAATTCTTTTGTCCATGAAACCATAAAGCTGCACTTTCTTTTTGCCTTATAGTCTGATTTGTCATAACTTCTCCGTTTTGTGGTAAGCTTTTCTTTGGCTGTCACTTCTTCACCCTGACCTGTCTTATCTGGCTCAGCAGAACTAAAATATATATATCCTGCTGCTTTTACACACGCACTCACATAAGCTCAGCGATTCTCTGCGCGATCAACCTCTCACATGTTTAAGCTTGCTGCGGGAGATTTCACTTGTCATGTTTGCATAGTAAGCTAACGATTAATAAGACGATGTCAGAGGAATTGGTGCACAAATTATCATCACTCACAGATCAGTGCTGTCGCTCTCTATACACAGTTCGCACGATTGCAAAGTGAAAGCAAAAAAACAAGCGCAAATTCAAACGCGATTGCAATATGTCACATATTGACAGTGGCTCATCGATGCCAATGACATAATTACCCAGCTACATTTCTGAAAGAATGCAAAAGCATTGACATATATTTTTCCTTCCTACAATAGCCCGACAGGCAGGGAAGAGATAGATTTTGGTAGCCCGTCTGAAAAAAATCGCTAGCCCCAGGACGTCGGGCTAGTGATTTTGCGAGCCCTGTATCTGATTGAGGAATCACTCATCTTTGGAAAAGAGAGTTTATTACAGAAAAATGTCTCTTTCCAAAATAAAAGCTATACTATCCGCTTCTTCTGGGCTATATTCTCAGCAGCATATGGAGAATCATGTGCTAACAGCTGTCTAAATGACTCGGCCAAAGTTAGTAGCATGTGTGCTTGTTTTTTTTCTGCTTCCACTTGTCTTTGCACTAGGATGATGTCGGCGTAAATGTGCAGTCATATTCGTCGTGTTCCCACTAGTGCTTTCAGGTTAATCTCGTTGAAATGACCTTAACGCCACAACACGGCAAATCTCCGTTAACGAGCTACCGCCGATCACTCCGTGCATGGGGCTAGACGGCCAACACGTTAACGAGCTAACTGCGCTAACACACTAGTTCCCACCCATGTCATTGAGCATTGCATGGCACATCCAACATACTGTTTTACTTTAGTCCATGATTCGCTTACCTTCAGGGTCATACGTCACATGAAAACCAAAATAATTCCAAACGCCAGATCTGAATGAGAGTGGGGGAGGTCTATGTTGCAAGGAGAGCTTAACTTCTGTCTTGCTAGCTTGCCCTGCGCTCTTCCTTCTGACTATGCTGTCTGTGTTGAGCGCTCAGTGAATCTGCGCTCGACAGTGCAGCCTAGGCGGAGTAGTCGAACACAGATTCACTGAGCGCTCAACACAGACAGCATCGTCAGAAGGAAAGTTGATAAAATAAATTACAAATGTTGTATTGTTCGATACATATGCGTACCGAACCGAAAGCACTGTATCGAACGGTTCAATATCGATACGAATATCGTTGAACCCCTAATATATATATATATATATATATATATATATATATATATATATATATATATAGAGAGAGAGAGAGAGAGAGAGAGAGAGAGAGAGAGAGAAGAACTTTATTTTTAGAAAAGAAGGCAAGAAAAAAAAAGATTGTGAGAGGCAATATGGTGATCTGCTGGTTAGCACCATCATCTCCAAGTGACACACTTCAGCGTGCGAGTGTGACTGGTTGTTTCCATGCGTATGTCCTGGAACTGACAGTCAACGGTTCAGATTGATGATGCATGGATCCATCCATCATGAGGGCAGCAGAGTTGCACAGTTCTCCTTGTCACCTGCAGCTCCTGTGAGAGGCATTTCCAAGTCAGTTGAGAAACAGATCCTCCCTGGGGCCTCTTCCCCACTGAACATGCCCGAAACACCTCCTAATCGCATCCTAATCAGATACTAGAATCATCTGGTAGCTGAATCAGCTGACTCCTTTCAATGTGGTAGAGAAGCAGTTTTATAGTTTTAACTGAATGGCTGAGCTCCTTACTCTCTTTATTGTCAGACACCCTTAGAGGAAGCTCATTTGAATTATTTCTATCCATGATTTCAATCTTTCAGTCATTACTCATTATTTCTTTACTTGGGACAGCAACTCATTCACAACAGCAAGTGGGCACTCCACCTGTTTCAGAGGTGAAGAGATTTGGAGTTGCTATTTCTCATCTCATTCAACTGAAGATTGCCCCAGTATATCTACCAGTTATCACTTAAATAAAAAGAATACAATCACAATTTTTCTTAAATATTCTGATTTTTTTCCATGTTAAACAGTTAGAAAGAGGGACAGAGACAGACAGCTTATAAATAAAAGCACACAAATACAAAGAAATGTAGGAATGACAGTGACTTGCATGTGAGAAATGGATACACCCACAGCCCACAACAACCTGACAGAAGCTAACAGAGAGCCTTGTCCTCGTTGTGTCATGCAACCTTGAGTCAGTGTTATTGGGCTTTTTATTTCTTTATATATCATATATATATTAATTATAGTTTCTGCTTTTGATACCCTGATATATCCTCTTACTGCACTTGAACATTAGTGATACTCACAATACTTATTCTCACGTTATCTTTCTTAAAACATCTTAAGGTTATAGTGTAATTTCAGTATGAAAAAATAGAGGGGAGAAGAGATTGTGAGAAAGGGGGGAAGAAAAAACAGAAGAGAAAACAAACAAAAAAGAGCAACATAACAAATACAACACAATCACAATAAACTAGCTAACAGTAGATAACAGTAGATACTAATATTACATGTTATTGTGCAGCACGCAAGATCGACAGCGCACAAAGTGCTTTGAGGTAGCAGCCAAGAAAGGTGTAGATTGTGTCTGTGAACACCCATGTGTACACCCATGTGTACACCTGTGTGGATCAGCACGCTTGTATTCAAAAGGTTTCTCCATGTAACGATATGCTAGGGAGTGTGGGGAGCCATAGCCCGTACCCCAGGGCATGAAGCAGGTATGGAGGAGATCCAGGCCCCAGACATCCAGAGGCCTCAGAGTACGAGGACCCAAGGAGGACCACCACAGGGGCAACCATGCCACCCTCCTGGGAAGAGCTGAGGAGAGCCCCAAACGAGAGGTCACCCAGCAGCCACGGAGCAGAGGCCAGAGGGGGTTGCAGTGACGTGCCCGCGGGCTCTGCCGGCAGCCAGCTGTGCCAGAGAGGACCGAGCCTCAGGCCCAGAGGGCTGAAGGCACCCCATCCCATGGAAGGGGCCCAGCCGGGCCACAGGCGCCAGGCCCCGCCAATTGGCCACCAGGAGTGAGTCGGTGCTTACATGAGCCACCAGCCCCAGACACCAAGAACCACCAACACACCAACGTCTGAGGGCATCAGCCACCGGCAGGGAGTGTGGTGAGGGGAGATAGGCCTCCATACCTCGGAGAGCCTGAAATGTTCCCAGAGAGGTGGTACAGCATTAGTTTCTAAAAACTGGTATTGTGAATTTCAGTTAGTGAAACCAGTGAGATAGGTGTAGTCATAAAATGGACTCTTTCATAGGTCCCAGGAGACAACAGGCCAAACCAGCCCAAAGGTTTAATCGTCAAAATTGGTCTTTTTTGACATTTTCACAAAGAGAGACATTTCTGTGCCTTTTTGTGAAAATTAGTTTGACACATATTAGGGTGAGTAGACAGGTAAATCCAAAAGGACGAGTATTTGAGCAATTTTTGCTAAGGAAAGCGTATCAGCTCAGTAAAAACATGTGAATGACACTGGAAATGAAGCCCCTCTTGAGCCACACATGAATCACTGGAGAAGAGAAACACAAGGAGATTAGTGCAGGAGCTACTCCGGTTAGTCTTAGCACTATAGAGGAGCCTGATTACTGCTCAGGGTATGACAACAATCTGGTGGAGACTGAGTGCTGGAGCTGGGCCTTAAGTACAGCAGGCGATAGAATAGTGAGGCACAGGAGAGCGGGAAACTGGGAGCCCTGCCTCCTAGGTATGCTGAACTCATTCTCATTGGAGCAGAAAATGTTCCAAGGAGACAACCAAGGGCTGACCAGTACACCCTGTGACAATATTAGTAGTTAAAAAAAAAACATCACTACCATCAGATTCTTCACCCACCAATTTCCCTCTCTCTTCCTTTCTATAAGGCCTCAGGTAATAGGTTCATGACCTCTTCCTGATAACAGAAACATGTCTCTGGGTTATTACTGAGATGGGACTTTATTGTTGAGCTTCAGTTTTATTGTAAAGTCCATGTTGCACATCAGAGGTTTAAATATATTGTTTTGCTGATGCATATTAACTTCTTATCAACTATGAGAATAAATTGTAAATTGGAAAAAAAAAAAAAGATCTAATGTCAGTAATGCACCACTTGCTAGTTGTCCCTCACGGGGATGTTTCATTTAAATGTTGAATGGTAATGATGATGTAAATATGCACACACTTGTGTGGCTGTCTCACTCTGACACTAATGACTTTGGGACTTAGGTTTCATTCCTGTGTGTGTCTCTCCTTAATTAAACACTTTGATGTCCATTTCTAGTGATTCCATCCCACTGGTTCCAATAACATCTGACCCACAGCTGATTAACTGTTGTTCTGCAAAGAGCATTGATATATGGCTGTAATGTTCTTTCTGTACTTGGGCCATTAGGTTATTTGGTCCAGGTCTCTAGTTAGCCAGACTACAATAATTACATTCTATAGTCATCTTTTACATATGTGAAGCTGTAAGTATCAATATTGTATCTTTGAAGATGCAGTTTTAGGATATGCAGAACATTCTTCATGCATCTCTAAAAATAGAGCATTCACTCCACAAGCTGGTTGATAGTACTTTGTTTCCTTTAGCTGTCATTAATGCAACATCCTTATCAACTATGATTAAATGCAATAAACAGTCAGTCATAGTGTATCACTTGGGCACTTTTTCAACACTAGGAGTCTCTAGAGAAGATATTTTATATCTGTAGTTACTCGGGCATTATAAAGTAATAACTTTAGCTTCTAAACATGCTCACAAAAAAATGCTAGCACAATAATGATGTGATTTTGATGGTGTGGTTTTACTATGTTGAAAATGTATAAGTGTTTTCCTGATTTGTTATATGAAATTTATTATTATTCTTGAGGGAGGTGAAGTGGCTCATTAAATTCCCATTTAGTATTTCTAAGGAAGGTTTTTACCTGTGTTAAAAAAAGAGAAATAGCCATGGTGGAAAATCTTTATTTTATTCCATGAAAGAGTTTCCAAACATTTTCACTGCACTATGAAAGAATTAAATAAAAACAATGGAATTTATATGGCTTTAAGTGTAGTTGCCCTACTAGTGATAGATTTCTAACCCATCAAGGAAGAATGATAGAGGGATATAATAATGCCTATGGAATGAGTAAGAGTTAAGACTGGGAGGGTTAAACAACATTAAATAGATCAGCACTGTCTTTCAGTGGAGTGAAAGAGGCAGGGAGTTATTCAGAATTCAGTGGGCCAGAGCCAGGCCTTTGCATTCCTGCTCTAGATATGCTCCACTGGAATAAGTGGGCAGCTATTGGATCAGTCGCCTCTGGAGGCAAGAGAAGTGAACAGAATAAATGTTAAGTAAAGGCAGTCAGGAAAATGAAATTTAAATTTCAGAATTTGCATATGTTTATTTGCATTTGCATCCTGTTTCCTGTGTTCAATAGAGTGTGTCTTGTTATCACTCGGGATGATGATTTGAGTGTTTTTTCCCATTAAGACTTTAAAAGAAAAACTTTTCTAATATTTAGTAATTAAACTAAACAGAAAGAAGGAAAATCACCTTGTGTCACACACACTAGTGGCTTGATACACAAGCTAGGATTTCTTGTTCCTTGTGATTTATTAATACTCCAACCTGAAAGCTCAACAGGCCATTAATCCATGAATTATAAGAGCCGTAAGGCAAATTTCATTCTTATGGATCTGATCTGGCATTTCTGTGTCACAAACTATTTTCATTAATCACATTCAGGGTTTACTTTCTTTGTATTTCTACATTTTCCCTTATTCAGCGTTGTATGTGAACGCTAGCTGTTTGTCTTACAGTAACAAAGTCACAAATCCATAATACTAGTACCACATCTATTTTGTTTTTTTCATGTTATGAACCCATATGAAACTGGAATCGTTTGTTACACTTGCTTTTTCACCGGTCAAAATGTCCCTTAACAAAGAAAGAGTCTAAAAGAGACACAAAAAAAATGAAGTCACACCTCTCCTGGCTTTACAAAGGTCTCTTTCTTTGTGAAACATGTTGACATGTCACATTGAAAGAGGTGCAAATTATTAAATACAGCATGGCTAAATCTTTGCTAATTGCCTAAAACTACCGTACTCATGAAGAGTGAAAAAACAGCAAGGAACTGTTAGATATTTTCCAAATGAACAGCTGTACAATATATTTGTCTGTATTCACTCATTAACCACTTGCACATGTAGCACTATGTACCATATAGTCTGTATGTTAGTTAGTGTTGCTACAGGATTAGTGGTCAGTCATTTAACCTACCTAATTAAATGGCATGGGCAAATCACAGAGCAGTGATTTTTGAAGGTAAAAAACTACATTTATAACTCTTCCACTGGACTGTTCCACTACTGAAGTGGCTCATATGCTGATAAAACGATGTAAGTTGATGAAATGATGATGGGTGCTTGATTCATAATATTTGAGGATTCCTCATCATCATGTCTTCTCTGCTTACACCCTCCAGTAGCTGTGTAAATGTCTGAATATTTGTAATAGGAATAGCTCTTTTTTTAAATAGCTTTATGGGAACAATAATGTCATAAAGAGTGGCTGCCATTCAACCACTCATGTCATACTGTAATACAGGCTGCGCATCAAGTTTTTGGAGAGACTGAGTTGGATAGACAGACCATATTTCTAAGTTTTTCAGGGCCGAGTACAATAACCTCAGATTTATCTGAATTAAGGAGCAGAAGGTTAGCGGTCATCCAGGTCTTTATGTCTTTAAGACATTCCTGCAGTTTAACTAATTGGTGTGTGTTATCTGGCTTCATAGGTAGATAGAGCTGGGTGTCATCATTAATTTTAACTTGTATGTCTGATTTTATTGTAAAGCACTTTGTGATTTTTATCTGTGAAATGTGCTATATAAACAAATTTTACTTACTTACTTACTATCAGCATAGCAGTGAAAATGTACACTATGTCTTCTGATGATACTGCCCAAGGGAAGCATGTATAATGTAAACAGAATTGGTCCTAGCACTGAACCCTGTGGAACCAACTAACTAAATTCAGTGTTGTCTTAGTTCAGTCCTCTGAGGCCCTATGGCTCAGTGAGCATGTGGCTTTTAGTGAGGTATTGTTGATCTAATCCGATGACTGTCGGTGAATGTTTAGGATGGAAAGAGTGATTATTTTCCAATATTAACATTTTAGTATGCTTTTTTGTAACTAACTAAATAAATATACTGTTTGATCAGACATAATTTTCTGAATTGTCCTTATGTCCTTAAACCTATGATGCAAAAAATGTGCGTAATTTAAAAATGTACTTTACATTTAAAAAAGGAAACTCTCATTATGAAGGGTGTCTCTCAAGTAATTTGGATTGTTGGCTTTGCAAGTGATGGTGTCGCTGCTGTGCGACATTGAATGACATCACAATGTCATTCAATGCATTGTTAAAGTTCCCGTCCATTTTGCTGTGCCTCTTGGGGGACACTCCCATAGGGCTTAAAATCTGGGACTATCCACCAGCTGCTCTTAGAACTAAAGAAGCTTCTCGGATGCGAGGTGAAACATCTTCAAGAAACTTAAAGAAGATGCTTTTCTTTCCAAGCTCCTTTGACTACGATGACCTGGATGACTGAGAACCTTCACAGACAAGGAAGCAGTAGTCAAAATTGTTACATAATGTATACGCACATATCTCTTATACAACTGCAAGCTTTTTAAAAAATCCACAATTCAAAAACAATAGTATTTATATACACTTTCCTATAAATATATGTTTTATATAATTATTACGTATTTCAAGGTTTCGTTAAATTTTAAAAAAATCCATATCTTATTTATATACCAGAGCTAACCAATCAACATATAACATTTTGCAAAACATTTGCCTCAAGTTATGTCACATTGGCAGTGTTAAAAACAAAAAATACGGAGAGCTATTTTTATTAGAGGCATTTCACATACCAGCGAAATCTCCACCCCTTCATCCACAGAGGATCTCTGCCATCTCTGAACTGAGTGGATAGGCAGCATCAGATTTGAGTGATGTGAAATGACTCCTCCTGCTGGGCCAGAGGCTGATAAGAACAAATAAAACATGCTGTCAGCAGTTCTGTAGCTATAAACTTGTAAAGAGAGAACAATGAGTCAGCAGGACCACCGTCTACTTATTGAAAATACCTGTAGCATTTTTCTGCACTGCTGTGAAGATGTTAGACCATTAAATCAGACGGTAGTTGCTTCTACAATATTGCAAACATTATTTCCAGGAATAATGTAAAAGCTTTATTTATTTTTGTATATTCTGTTGAAATACAAGAGCCTTAAATAGATTCTAATATTACCCTTTTTCATGTTCTGCTGTATTTGCTCTTAATATTTAAAAGCTTTTTAAGCTTTACTGAATCAAAAAAAGGGTAGTACCCCAGTGTAATACATAAGCGATAAGGAGTTTAGAGCTCATATGTAGGTTAGAAGAGGAGATTTTTGACCAAACTGCACAAATAAATTAATGCAGATTTTTTTAAAAAGAGCATCTGTACATTTGTCATGTTTTTTTTTCCTGTTTGTTATATTATCCTGTTTTTGTCAACTGTGCCTAGCCCTTTAGTAACTGGTTTTCAATTTACTTATGATCCAGTGTTTATGTGTAAGAGGAGAGTAACAAACAACATTAAGTTCACTACGTAAATAAATAAATTAACCAGCTTGTCAGTTTCTCTAATTTTGACTCTAGGGTTTTTTGCAGAAGTATTGCATAACTATTCAGGAAATACAGCCATTTTTATACATAGTTAGCTGTTCAGTTCAGAACAAAGTAATAGGCTTAACTTAAAATAAAAAAGTTTAAATTGTTTTTAACAACTGAATTAAAATCCTTTGTAATCAAATGCTGCATTTCTTCCCTGAAGATGCTCTGCCAAGCCTTTACTACTGATGCCTACATTTCATGCTTATTTGTGGGTCGTCTTTTTGCTAACTGACAGCCGTGTGCTGCTGGGTTAACATCAGGTGACTGATTTGACCATTAAATAAACACCCAGTGTGTTTGCCTTGGGAAACTCTTGGGTTGCTTTTAATTTATGCATTGGGTTGCTATTAATGTGTACACAGTTTTTTTTTGTTAACTATAGCATCCTAAACACAGATAAATTTCCGGCGTGGTCACTCAGTTTTACGCTTTCATGCTGAACTAAAGCGCTACACTGTGGCCATAAACTCCAGTGCCATTAGCTTGGAGTGATTAGATTAAATGTATCCATCAATTACCCCTGAGGTGACACAACCTGATTAGAGCTACTGGCATTCCGATAGATGGAGAGAGGAACTGTGGGTGAAACAGATCAATGTGTACAATAGAAAGGTGGAAGATTAAACATGTTAATGTGAACTACAAATACCAGTGTACATAAAATGCTCTCCTACTATGCTTCAATTTCTCTGTAGACTTGTTGGAGTTAATAGTCAAATATTTTTAACCGTGAACTATTTTACATTTTTTGCTTATTTTACTTTTTTACTTTTGCATTTGCACTTTATTTAACTTGCATATTTTTTTTATTTAATACAGTGAAAAGACAGGAAACAGAAGAAGTATTTAGTTGGATCATTGCCATTATTTAGCCTGTGCTGTAACCTTTTGGCTTCTCAGGCACACGTTTTGGATTTTCAATCTTCTGGCAATACTGGGAGGTGAAAATTCATGAGCCTCAGCTCTTTCTTGGCAAATTTAATCTTTTATTCAGTCTTTGCTTTGACATTAAATTTCTTTCTGTATCAACATCATGATCTGTGCTGGTAAGAAAACAAAACAAAAAAAAAATATATATATATAAAATAGTTAAATATTGAACGCAATCATTGGCATGGGGCAGTAAATCTGGGCCCAGTGTACAGTGCCTTAGAATTTAAGTGGGCCTTACAGTGTTTAGTGTTTAGAGACAATGCAATTATAAGAACTTGCACAATAAGTGCAAGTACAGAAAAAAATAAATAGGCTAATCTTTCCTCTGTATGGTAGTTGTTATAGTTTTCTGCTTGTAGAGATTAAGTTGAATATCACTGATTAGTGAAAACTGATGCACGATGCAGAAGAAAAATGGCTTGTGTAAAATATTTCCATGGTTTTTGCTTTATTCAACTTAGATTCATTCTATTTTGAAGTTAATGCTCGTGCAGATTCCTTGAAGGTTTCTAGCTGGCCGTTGTTCCAGTTCTGCAAGCTATGCACTTTTTTACAGACATATTCAGTATGCATAATTTCTGCAATAATGAGAGCAGTCCAGCAGATAGTGTTATCATGGGGAAAACTCAGATATTGAATAATCTGAATTATTTAAATTAGCAATGTGACTAAGTAATACTCAGAGACAGTCATCCATTACATGCATTCAGTAAAATTCCCCCAGAGGCAAAATGCAGTTTGACCAATACACTGCACAATTCTTCATGCAGGAAAGAAGCTGTTAAGTTCTTAAAACCAGAACCTGTTAACTATATAGTATAATCCCAATTTACATCAGTAATTTCATGGCTGTAATATTTTCACTGAAAGTAATACGGCTGTCGGTGTACAGGAGAAGCAGAGGTGAACTGGGATTTCTGGCCCCGTGCCTCTTGTGTGGTCACTGTGGTGTGAAATGTTGCTGTGCTCTGCCTCATCTCTTCAAGAGCAATGATGCTTCATAATCAGCAGCGCCCTCAGATATGAGCTGAGCTCCGAGTCACAGAGGATATGATGATATCCACATAAGATGAGGGCATTTATAAGAGACAGATAAAAGAACATAAAACAAAGGGGTGTTATTGTCTTTAATATAAATTTTCTTTCCTACTTTGTTTTTGTTTGTGGTCCTCTCCTTAGAATGACAGTTCTTCCTGTAGCCTCTTGTGAAAGGTCATTTCTATGTAGTATTTAGTATATAGTTATCATTGTAAGTATCAACAAGCAAAATTAATTGGTAGCAATTTTGAATATAGTTTTATGGGGTTTTTAGTGTCTATTTGGTGCAGCATATAAGTCACCTGGTCAACCCAGTGAATCAAACCTGCTCATCGGTAACAATTTCTTTATCAGTAAACATTTTTTTACTGAAACTGGTAACAAGTTGTCACTTCTCGCTGTAGTTGGTGACGGTGTTAGACTTTCTGACGCAACTGTGATCAGGCCACATGACAACCTCCTGATGGGTGATCTGGAATGTTACTGCTCATATTAATAGGACTGCATCAGCAATGGGATAAATGAATCAAGAGGTTTATGGTGAAACAGTGATGTGTACTGAAAAGGGCAAAAATATGTTTTATGATCATAAAACCTCAGAGAAGATCTGAAAATGGCTTTCAGTGAAAGAGGCACAGGAAGGGATAGAGTCTACATTATCCTTTAATGACGGAAGTCATTTGTTTTCAGTGGAGATTATTTTCAGTGAAAGCCTGGCTTCTCTCTGCTCTCATGCTGTGTGTTTGCCAGAGTCATTAGTTGAAAATGACTCGTGTCTTTTGAAACCAGACTCTGTTTAGGGTGAGTAACGTCAATATGTTGGTGTTGTTTAGCTTTAGTCAACAAATGTCTGACTTTTAACTAGTCTAGATGGTCTCGAGGTTCACATGCAAAGACGAAGAAATGTTTCTGTACTCTGCACAGCCATGTTAACCTCCAAAATAGCTCTTGCCAATTTCTATTGGTACATGGGCACAGATGACTTGACTTATCTGTTATTTTTGAGGAGAAAAAAAAAGAAGGTATTTAGAAGGTAGTCTAACAGTGTAAGGATAAGACAGATTTATGTTCCAGATTAGAAAATCTCTGGAGGTGGAAAAACTCCTATCTCCTCTTGCTATACAACAAAAAGTATCAATTTCCAAAACTAGTTACAATTACCCATGGGTAATTGTAACTTTCAGCATCCATCCAGTGCTGCCTGGTCCTTGGCATTAGGAATGAGCTCCACTTGACAGATTTCGTTCTTAGTAAAAGGCTTGTACCTCTTCCACACTCGCTCAATTTTTACGAGGGACCACTCCTTGACCTTCAGAGCAGAATTATGGACTTTGATTGGTAGCTAATTCAGTTCATTTTCTTCAATATGGTTTCAGGGTATGCGTATAGGGAAATAAATCATGAAGGATAATAGTTCATCTGTGTTTCCCAGTCAAAGTTAACACCATCAGTGTGTTGTTACCACGAAATGATTAACCCTGTGACTGTGTATCATCAAACTATTTACTCTTAATGCATGTTTGCACTTTGTGCTTCACCTGTTGTACACATAGTGTAACATATGCAGAACAGTGTCTTTACTTGTCTTGGTTATTAATTTCTGTGGCCCAGGATATGTGGCAGTACAGTAGCAGTGTCTTCATAAAACACGTAATATGCCACTCAAGGTGTTTCCTCTGAGCTCATCTGTCTTATTGTCGAAGGACAATCACATTGTCCATGATGACAGCTGGAACAGCCAAGTTCTATTTTCTCCTCTTAACCTTACACTGAAATCTCTTCCTCTAGTCCTTCAAAAATCATTGAGTACTACAGGCCTCACTGTTGAAGGTAGAACTCTAAGCACAATCAATGATGATTTTTCCATTGTAATATAAGATAAAGTCCAAATAAACTTGCAAAACCTGACAAGGCTTTTAAATCACAATGAACAAGGAAAACGTAAAAAGCTGCCAATCAATACGGCTCAGGAAAAAAACCACAAGCTAACATGGATTCAAATTATATTGAAATTATATTTTAGACTGAAAGACACTAAGCATGTCTCTTGAGCTGATCAGTTTGGATAAAGGAACTCTATAACTACCAATTCTAAAGGAAAATAAAACGAGAAAAAGTATTGTTTTTTGGTATCATGGGTAACCTCATTAATGCCAGACAAGATAAAACTTTTATGCTTTGCCAAGGGAGAGGAAATTAAAAGGTCATGGGAGTGTTCCCTGCAAAGCAAGTGTCTCCTGATGTGTGGGACTGGCTGCTTCCTTGTATCTTTGGCCTCTCTCATTGCTCTGTTGTATTGTTTATTCAGAATAATATATGAGCAGGTTAAGCATCAATGTCTGATCAGGAGCAAAATAATTGGCCTCGGACAGCTGTTGTATTGTAGCTGTCTTGTTTCTTGTTAGTTTCAGCTAGTTGGTCCTGTTTTATCTGCTGTATGCTGAAATGTTCACATCATAAACACAGGTGCTGCTGACGGCTGTGTTTATTTATTTATTTCAAGATATTGTTTGTATCTTTCATCATCAACTTTCTTCTCTATCTTTAGTTGGCCTTCTTGAGCTGTACAAATACTTTTAGATTCAGTGGTGTGGGGTTTAGCAGCCACCAACTATGGATGAAGCTAGGATGAACATGGGGGAAAGACAGCTACACCCACTTCCATTCTTACATAACCTACATAGTTTCAGACTGCGGGAGGAACCCAGAGCACCCATAGTAATATCATCAAATCCCATAGAGAAAGGTCCCAGCCAGCTAACCACTGCATCACTGCATAATTTTTCTTGGTTTTTAAAAACAACAGTGATCTGAATTAACTATCTCCTATTTTACCATTTAATTCCTAAAGCGACAATAGACCTCAACCAGACACAATTCTACACGATGACTCAGCAGTGACAGATGGACTGCATGCAGTATTCACATTTTACAGTTTTTCTCTCGCATTAGCCATAGACAGTTCTTCGATTTTCATTTGCTTTAGTGTTGACACATACTGTATCTCACTAAAGATATTTGTTATTGTGTTTATGCATTTCTCATCTGAATCTCAGAACTCTAGATTTTTCACTTTCCTGAATCAATTCCAGCATTGCATTAATTTTTCCAAGCAAATTACTTCGAACTTGTTTTCAAATATGTATGAAAGAGCAAGGCGAGTCACTCAGTGCCAGCGGTAGCAGTGACAGTGTGTTACTATAGCAGAGTGTGCAAACAGTGAGAAAAGTTATAGTTGATGGGGAAATGTGTGACTGATTTAAGAACCGTGTTGACCCAATGCATCACTCTTCCATAAGTGCGTCAAAAACTAAAAATGTTTTTATTTTACCATTGTGGTTAAAAATAACCATTTCTATTATATTTTGGTTCACACAAAGATGATTTAATGTTTAAAATATTTTGGATTTTTTTAAACTTTTTAAAAAAAAATTAAAACATTTAGAAAGTTGGAAAAGAAATAAACAATTACACAACAGTAATAGAAAGATCCAACATTAAATTTTGTGTGTGTGTGTGTGTGGGAGAGAGAGACCCCACACCTTCCCATTGCTTCAGTGATCAGGGTTTGCAGTTGGGGCAACCTTCCAGTCAACTCTTCATATTGTTGAGAGATCAGTGAGGGAGACCTGTCAATCATCGATGATACTATTCTTGAATTCAGGGTGCTGAGCCATGAAAAAGGTGTAGGCATGTAGGCCCAGGAGTGCAACGGCCATTCCTTTCTTGCTGACATAGCTGACCATAGTAAGGCTGCCATTAAATCCAAACTCTGTGCTGTAAACCTCTCATGACTCAGAAGCCTTAATCAGAGGAATGATGTCTGCCTTTTTCTGCAGAGTCCCCAAAATTCTAGAGCGTCTCGTGGAGACACTGTCCAAGAGGCATACTGGAGAAAAAGTTATCTGCTGGACAGATTCTTCACCCACATCCCTTGTTTGTCTCCCTGTGTGAACTATTAGAAATATTGTATAGCTCATGCGGGCGTCACAGGTCATCAGGCCATACTCGACAGGCTTGCTTGAACCTACCCCTAAATGACACAAGCTGCTGGTTTACAGTGACACAATAACTGAGGATGAATCACTGTCTGAATGCTGGATGTATGCTGTCTGTTAGTTATTGCTGTGTAAAATAATTTTCTAAAGGGGTGACACGCTTTTTGGCCCACAGAATTTATTTTCAGGACAGTCACAATTTATAAGAACCAAAAGTTCCCATGAAATTCCATAAGAAATTAATGTGTGTCATTTTTGACCCGCTTATGGAAGTTTAGGGTAGTAATACAAATAGCTCAATGTATAAAAGGTAAGTTAAAGATTTAAATGGCATAATATCAAAAATGTGTTTTTAAGGAATATAAATAATTACAACTTTTATTACTAAGATATTGCAAGAAAACAACCTCACTGGGTCATTGTTGACCTACTTATGCATCTAAGGGTTAAGAACAGTGACAATAAAGTTTCTGATGTGAGAGCTGAACCAAAGCGACTGAGAAAAAACTGTAAAAATAAAGAAAGGGAATTACACTTTGTTCTTGAGGCTATAAAATGATTGTGACTTGATGAGTCATATGATATTAGAGGTTGGTTATCTAGATTGGCTGTTTTACATTGTATCAGTCTTCATTTCTTTTTCATAACTTGTAGGTTGTCAAAAGCATTTTGCTGTTCTCTGGAAGAGACAGGAAGTGGATTAGATAAGCACCATATCTGTATCTGTGAAATTCTTACAGTGACACACACACACACACACACACACAATCACATTCCGCCTGCCTAATATAGACTGAAAGTTTCTATTTTATGTTCAAAAGCACAGCAGGCTGAACTTTTTTTTCTTTAGAAGACTAAATATGACTACAGGATTTTCCACTTCTGTTGGTCTTATTTCTCCTTTTTTAAAGTAGTTAGCTGGTTTAATTGCATGTTCCTGCTATCCTTTTTTAGTGATCACAGTGTTTGCATGGGATGTCTGCGAGACTCCTGAGTGCCAACATGTACTGTAAGTGTACTTCTATCAAAGTGTGTGGAATAATTGGTCCCACAGAAATAAGACTATTGTTAACCACTAATAAATCACAGACTGCCAGTGTAGATATTTGTTGGGTTTTGTGTCACATACAGAAGGGTCTTTCTACTGCCTTTTACAGTAGTGGACATAACACATTACAACAATATTTTAGGATTTTACAAACTGTAATTGGTACTGAAAATGTACACAGAGAATTCATATCGCTGAGCTCTTTTGATGGCATGCAAGGGAAAAACATATCCATGTAGACCACAGTGAAGAGAACAGATCTGGCTGCAGAGCTGTGATGCAGTGTTTCTGTTCATGGCCCTCACTGGGAGTAAAACAAGCCACTGTATATAATTTCTTAAAGGACTTGACAGACTTATCAACAATTAACATTCTTATCAGTGGTACAAATCGTGCATGTGACAAAAAGATGCATGATAACATTATTATTTAATCTCTTAGTGCGCTCGACTTGTCACTGGCTTAAAATCAAATTGTGTAATGGCATAGATTCAACTACAGAAATATGAATAAATTGTGTATTTTTGCAACAGGCTGCTAATAATAAAATAGTATAATATCATTTTGCTTCCTTGTTAAGTTGTCTGTAATGTGTAGAAATTACACATGTGAGTCTTGAGTGTTGTGTGTTTAACAAACAAAAGAAAAACATTACACTCTGAAAATGGTCAGGTACAAAGACTGGACTGAAGAAGAAGACAATGCACAAAGAAATATACTCAGAGACCTTCAGAAAGTATGAAGAACTACTGCTCAAGACCACCTTAAAATCTTAAAAATGACAGGTTTGAGCAGAGTATAAAGAAATGAGTGGATGAATGGATGGATGGATTAGCCCTCACAGCATGTGCCATATATTTGAATGTGTTATGAACGTGGGAAAATCACAGCATCTTCATAGTTGGTCGCTGCTGGTTTTCTCTAACAAGGCTGTTTCCTAATTCATCATAACTATTGTTGGTTGGCAGGAAGGCTTTTAATGAGACTGAAAGGAGAGCATGTAATTAAATGGGGCTTTTTTTTAAAGCCCTTGTTTTCCGTAACAAACCGCTGCAAGACTTCTAGTATTTTCATATAAACACATGACTGACAAGTTTATTGGAATTTCGGTGAAGTTTGTGAAAATAGCAGTTACTGTTGCTCCCTTAAATGTTTAAAATGACAACAACAAACGAGCATAACCAAAACATTTTCAGGCAGGAAAAAAAAAGAATAAAACAAAAATGCTTTAGTTATTCGTTCAGCCCTGCAGTTATACAAATTGTTAATCCCAGTGGGAACTCTGCTCAGAAAATCTCACGGAGACAGAGCGATTTTCACTCTTCCAGTGGAAAACAGTACTTAATAGTGCTTAAACATTTGTTATTGCTGTAATCTCATAACTGATATTGTATGTATCTGTCTGCATTCATCCAGTATATCTTTATATGCAGTTTGTGCAGCATGTCTGAAATAATCACAGATCATGTCAATGCAATAACTTTCTACCTCTCTTCATTTTTTTTCAATAACATTTATATAATATGCTCACAGTGGGAAGCAATAAGTGGCATTAAAACACTTCTCTGGTGAAGTGATGCATTTATCAATATGCTGGAGTGGCTTGGCTCCTCTGAGGCAGATACATCTGTGTGTCTCTTCTGTGTCATTCTCTAACCTCATCATATCAGATGAGTATAAAAATGCTCTGCAATGAAGGCAAGTTTCCAACACAGATGTCAGGTGCACAGCGTGACTGGTCGATGGGTCTTTGTTTCCTAGAGGGGAGGATGAACGCGTATAGTATTCATGCAGTTTGTTCGCCCTCGCAATTGCACTCCTCTCTGTTAAAAACAAGGATAATGATAGGGCACTGCAAAGCAGAAATGTTATAAAAGTTGTTCTACAAAGACTTACTACATGGTGGATTGTGATGTAATCCTCTACACTGAAGGAGACACTGATGTCATACTGTACAAAACACACACATACTGTAACAGTACAAACCGTCAAACCAAGTTAGTTTGAAAGAAAATGTGGCAAAATGTTTGATTTTGATATCAAGTAAAACAACATTTACATATAATACAATTTTCAGACAAATTTCACGGTTCTGTCACGGTTCAGCTACATGGTAGGTAGGGAGTGGATCCAAATGCTGGACTCTGGAGACTAAATGTAACTTAGAAAGGCAGCTTTACTGCTGACTGTCCTACAAACTCATATAATAAAGGGCTTTACCTTCTGAGGTCAGAAGGTAACAAGGCAGAGTGGAGACACCTGGAGAACATAACTGAACAGAATCTAACTCATGAGATCACTGAAGAAAAACTGAACATAACACATACGAGACGAGGGACTACCAAAATAAAACAAGAAACAATACACACACACTGAGACCCAGACTAAGACATACGAAAAGGTAATCAAACCTTGAGATATGACTGACTGGGAAGATAAGACCAACTTCACACAACTAAACGGAGAGACGCCTGGGGAAACGGAAAAAGAATGCAAAAGGTGATGAACAAGAAGATCAACTGGAATGTAAAGAGAGACTACAGAGGCTATAATAAATGCTAAAGGAAACTGTGAAGCATGCTAATATACAGTCCAACAAGAGCTGAACTACAATACAAGGGATCCTCAAAACCACATAACCCTGAGTCGATAACTCTGGGACCCTGACAGCCTCTTTCTAAGTCACAATAATAAAATGGCTGTATTAAGTATTTGTCCTCTATATAAAGTCTTACGATTAAGGATGCCATGCCATATCAAAGCACTGATCTGATGGATGCCATCCATCAGAACATTTAATGGCTCTGCAGCTGTAAAATACTAAATAGATCAGGTTATGGAGTTGGCTCTTTGAGGCTGTCCTAATAATATGAAGTGGCTGCTTCAATGGCTGAATGCTTTGCTTCCCCCATAAAATGATTCCAGATTCTCTCACTTGGTGGTATCATCCTGATAGAGAGAACTAGGTTAAAAAGCCTAGATATCTGTGTCTCTCTCTATCTCCATACATATGGTTTAAAATGAAGTTTTTAATATTTCAGCAAGGCCATTTCAGTTTAAGATGCACTGAACATCAAGACCTCTGACCAAGACCTCACATCAGATTTTTCCCTTAGATGTAAAGCCCTTTAATCCGAGTCCAGACAATGTTGACAGCATCTCATTTGTACAACAAAGAATAAAAGAATAAAGATTTCAAAGGGAGCTGTTTTTTCTCTACACATAAAGGGCTGTCTGTGTTTTTACAGCTTTGTGTTTTCTCTGTCCTGTCAGAGAGGTGAGGCAAACACTGCTCACTCTTAATGCACCTACATGGTGGATTGTGATGTGATCCTCTACAGTGAAGGACACGCTGAACTCACACTGTACAGAGAACAAAACATGCCGTCCACAGACGTGGGCACTGTCTGCTGTTCTGTTGATAAATGTCAAGCTACAAGATGCTGGTTGTGTCAGGAGAGGCTTCAGGAGTGATGTGATGTAAAAACAACAACAAAAAAAGGCTAAGGCAGACAGATCAGGCAATAAACCAGGACACAGAAAGAGATGGAGCAGAGCACAGATATGATTGAGATTTGAGAAAAATTTCACTCCAAGTGCTGAGAATCAGTGTGCAGTCCAACAATTGATAAACCTTTAAACTTAATTAAATCCAATAAGCTTAATATAGCTTTAGAAATGCATTTGCTGTTCCCTTGAATGGTGTAAAAAACTGTCTAAGCACTATCTGTGTGAACCTGTTTTCAGTTTTTTGGAGTTGTATTTATTTTAATGTTATGCAGTGACATGCTGGCAGTGTCAGGAGAGGCTCCAAGTGTAGATGTGACCCTTGAAAAGGTTAAGAGAGACACAGCAGGAGAGAGCAGTGTAACACAGCCCTGTCTCTGCCAAGGTTACACACCAAAACTGCTTCACTCACTGCTGGTTGATACAGGTTAGTAAACTGGCTCACAGACAGATTTGTTTTTCATCATCGAAACAACTGCCTAGATTTTAAATTCTCTAGTCAAGGCAGGAAATATGTAGCAGTCTGTCGCAGCATAAAATACCATAGCAGGAGCAGTGGGGTACACGCAAAGTCTATCCCAAAGGTACAATAGATGTCTGACACCAGTGATAATGGAGGTTTAAAATGATAACTTGGCACTTTGGATCTGAGTCAGTCAGAGGAGAGAGGCTGGGTAGATGACATGTGGAGACAAAGGAAGATTCAGTCAAACCGTAAAATGAGGGGAAAAAAAAACAACTTAATACACATTTAAAATGAGAAAGCTGATAGAAATGAATCTACACCAATATAAGAATCTGGACAAGGGAGGCTGTGAAACTCCAGAAATTGATGCCCTCGATTATATTTTCCAAAGCAGTCCAGCGGGCCAGATTGGATTCTTTGCTGGGCCAGTTTGCCTCCCCAGGCCTTATGTTTGACACCCCTGATTTAGACCCTTGGATAGGGAAAGGCAACATTCAGCAACATTTTTTGTTAGAATTTGAGCAAATACATTAATTTTGTTGCATTTCTCTAAAATCTAGCTGAATTAAGGTGAAGGTGTAAAAAGTGGTCCTCAGCCAGTAGAACATTCAACAGACTTGAAATTTGGTGCTTACAAACAGCACACTCTCATTCCAATGAAAACAATATTACTGATGTTGCTCTCCCTCTCTGTCACTCTCTTTATTCCCTGAGTGACCTGCTGTAACTGATGCTACTCCGTACACATCCATTTTTCTTTAACGCTCTACTGCATGACTTTTTAATTTTTTGGGAAAAAAATATTTCTCCCTATTTTGGGGGAGCTTTAGGGTCCCTAATAATATATATTAGGGACCCTAAAGCGGATGTGGATGCCCCCCCAAAACAGATATTGGTTTGTTGCTTCAAGGCAACACTGTGCGACAAGGGTAGTAAAATACCAAGTTATTCTATAATAAGTTGTATTAGTACAAGGATGAACAAATAAATAAACAACAAATAAACAATGCAAACATTTCACAGAACAATAAAACACCAAAATACATCCAACATTTGACCCTAACCCCATGCACGCGTGTACACACACACACACACACACACACACACACACACACACACACACACACACACACACGTTGTGTTTCCATCACTTTTGGTATGGCACGGATCTGGCCCACACAATGTGCTTACACATGGCCCACGTGCCGCAAAGAATGACGGCCCTTTGGTGGCCCAGACCTGGTTTGCCAGAGGTGGCCCACACATGGGCCATCACAAGGCCAGTTTCAGACACGCTGGTGGTCCTGTGCTGGCCCATGTGTGGATTACCTCTGGCAAACCTGATCTGAGCCAGCCTAATGTGTACCTTAATCAAGCCATGCAATAACAACATGTGCCAGAACATGCAAAACAGTTTCTTAAGTCAGTGCATAAAACATAATTTAATATCAGGTAATATGGTAGCTTTGTCATGCTGTCATGTACTGTAGTTATGGTTTCTCTTTTGCGACTTTTAGTCAGGCTTTTTGCCTCCACTGGTGTCGTGCTGCATTCCTGTTTTGAACTAAAGATTGAAAAAAAATGAGGAAATAAGTGATAATGAGCTATCGGAGCGTGAAGTAGGTGTAGAAGAAAAGCAGAGGTGAGTGTGTGGTTGTTACAACCACACACTCACCATCGCAACTCATTAAAATGGTGACATTTCCACTAAATATCTTTATTATGTTCCAGTCTGATGTGTTTAATACAATTATGAAGTCATTTTAATAGCTGATTCTCATGCTAAAATCTGCTTTAGTAACCCACAGCTGTAGTTATTACAGTTGCCAGTGATGCAAATATGAAAAGGGTTATCTGATATTCAGATTGGTCTATTTCTGCACCATTTGGATTAGTTTTGTGTCACAAACTGAAAGCAGTCACGTAATGCAAGTTGCAAATGGAACTAGATGGAATGGTAGATATAAGTGATAAAGAGACTGGCTTTTGTGACTGTTAAGAAAGTGAAAATTAGTGCTAGGGTTTTTTTTTTCATTTCAGAGTGAAGAGCATGGGATGAGACAGATAGTTGAAGGCACTTAGAAGAGGGAAGATGGGAGAGAGGTGTTTAGCCTAATGTCTCTGCCAGATAATACAATTTTGCTTTTCAGTTTGGTGGGTGACAGGTCTTACTGTGTGCCACACTGATACATACCCCCAGTTATTTATCTTCCGTCGATACCTCTATTGTTCTTCAGCTTCATTCCCAGAAACAGTGGGATGCATAAAATGTTGAAAAACTGCTGTGATTTGCAAGCAGTTTGTCTCCAAATATTTAACTGAAAACATGTAGTATATCAAATAAACAATTTATTGCAAGAAGTTGAACGTGGGAAATGGTAGTGTTTACCAAAAAAACAAAACAAAAACAGAAGCTAGAAGCTAATTTGAAATGGGCCACTGATACCATATGAAATTGGTGTTGGCTTCTGTTTGTGCTGTTTGTGTTTCTTACGGTGTGAAAAGTAAAAACAAGACTGTTGTGCAGCAGTAAAACAACACTTTTGAGTAATGGATATTAACCACAGATACTCTTCTATCACTTCTTATTGACATAGGAAATTAAACTCTGTGAGAACTGGTTGTGTTGTAGATTGGACTTTGCTGGGGCTAAACTTAGTGGGCCAGATAATGAGAAAATAATACAGATGCGATGTAAAAAATTATGTCTTGTTTCTTATTAGAGGGCATGAACAGGAACACTAGATTTGTGCTTTAAAAGCATGCTTTGAAAATAATTGGTGAAGTTTCAGTGAAAACAAAAGTGCTACCCCTGACACGTTGACCTTGGATGGTGAATATTTGGCTTAAAAATAGATGGGCAGATGGTTGAACTGTAAGAGAGCAATATTACAAAGATGACCATTTAAAATTTTGTGTGACTGCTCTTTTATCCATACAATCGTAGTTTTGGCACATTTGAAACATGCACTCAAAAAAATGAAATTGGGTGGTTGTTACATGCATAAGATCCAAACTTGTAATTTGAACTAAATAATTCCATGTTTCTATGGTGAACGTAATTAAATCATGTAGCATCTGCATGAAATTCAGCAACTTAATTTGTTCTTGTTGAGATGACATCATACAATCTAGTAAGAGTGATCCAGGCAACTAACCGCTCTTACTAGATTGTATGATGTCATCTCAAAAAGAACAAATTAACTTGCTGAATTTCATGCAGATGCTACATGATTTAATTACGTTCACCATAGAAACATGGAATTATTTAGTTCAAATTACAAGTTTGGATCTTATGCATGTAACAACCACCCAATTTCATTTTGGGGGTCGACTCACGAAATTCACAAGATCACATCAGATGTCAAACCACAGGAAAATCAGTGGGGTTACAAGAGGAAGACAACCACACCACGTGTATGCTGTTACTATTTCTTATGGTTTAACTTGTCAAGAACAACAACATAAAGCATCATCAAGCATAGCTTTCCTACTTTTGTTAAGTCTGTATTGACAGATTAATGCCATGGTGGTTCGTGCTGTTGCCTCAGAGCAAGAAGATCCTGGGTTCAAATCCACAATGTGGCGAAGTTTGCAGTGGGTTCTCTCTGCGTACTCTGGTTTCCTCCACAGTTAAAAGTCATGCAGTTGTAAGGGTAACTGGTTATTCTAAATTGCCCAAAGGTGTTAAAGTGCAAATGATTGTTTGTCCCTGTATGATTGACTGGCGACCTGTCCAGGATGTACCCTGTCCCTCTTGCCCTATCACTTCCGCAGCCCAGATAAAGCTAAGAAGATGGGTGGATTGGAAGTTGCTGTAAATCCATTGATTTTTTTTTTTTTGGTTGAACATTACTTAATATGAATACAACATGCACTACAGACATAAGTTACATTTCATTAATTCAACAAGATTATCATTGGTGTAACAAACAAATATTTTACTAGTTCATGTAACAAGACTGATTTTTGATGTGCCAAAGTGTTTAAACAATATAAGATGGATTTAAATAAATTTAATTAGACTAACGTGGTGCAAACATGTTGATTGAACAAAAGTCAAATTAACTGAATGTTAATGTTAATATTATGTTAAACCTACACACATATATCGTGTTGACACAACACAATCAAGATAATATAACATGATTTGTTTAGATGGAATATAAGTGGCAAGATAAAATTACGTTCATCCAATGAATTATTTTTTTGAGTGTGGTCCACGTCCGTAATTACTTCCATGTCCTAATGTTGATAGAAGACGCTTTCAAATGCATACCTCATATATTTATTGTTCACTGGCATTTAATCTTTTGACTGGCCACTGGTATATCCCCACCCCTGTTTTTTTTTTTGTTTTGTTTTTTTTTGGGGGGGGGGGGGGGGGGTAGTGTCTCTACTGGTATCAAGTGATAACTAGACTCTGACTATCATCAGGTATCAGGATGAAATCCTTGGACCCCCTGTGCAACTCTTGTGCAGTGGGTCCTGGGTCCCGGGTCCCTTCTGGTGCACGGTAATGCCTGTCTTCATGTGGTGAGAGTATGCAAACAGTTCCTGGAGGATGAAGGATATGATACCACTTACAGGGCTCCACACACTCACCTGACTTAAAACTTAAATGAGAACATCATATTTGGGACATTATGTTTCAGTTAATCTGATGTCATCAGGTGCACCTCAGATTATCCAGGAGCTCATTAATGCCATAGTCCAGATCTAGGAGTCTCTTCAGGGTCTCTTTGAATTCAGCATTCTGTAATTCAGCCTTCTCTTAATTTCTATAAAATGATGTCCTTATCATTTGTGGATGATCAGTGTTCACTGTTCTAACACTGAAGAAGACGGCTACTATCAAAGTTCAACAGTGTGCACTAAGAGAGCCTGCAATGCAGGAGAATGTTGGAAGCCAACAAATACACCAGAGAAGCTGATATACAGTGGGGCAAAAAAGTATTTAGTCAGCCACCGATTGTGCAAGTTCACCCACTTAAAATGATGACAGAGGTCAGTAATTTGCACCAGAGGTACACTTCAACTGTGAGAGACAGAATGTGAAAAAAAAATCCATGAATCCACATGGTAGGATTTGTAAAGAATTTATTCGTAAATCAGGGTGGAAAATAAGTAACTCTAGGAACGATTTACTAACATCAGAAACTTTACTGTTATGAAATGCTATTGATTTGACAAATTAACAATACTTCTCTGACCGCACAGTCCAAAAGTCCAAGTCAACAAATCGTAAGCTAGCTATGTAGTAGTTACCTTTGCTTTAACAATGAATACTTTCGTGTTCTTCACCTCCATTATTTACCATTTCAGATTGAAAATACACGTAGCTGTACATATTTTGAAAGGTTTCATCCCGGGAGTAGTGTAAGGTGAGTCATTGTCTACAAGATACTGTACACATAGATGTCACTGAACTGGAGCTCTGTGAGTACTGTTTTGCCTGCCTGGGTAGTAACTTAAGGTTGAAAAGTAAAATTGTGTTTATGCTTGTGTTTTTAAGGCATCAAATATCTTTGAATTATTGTGCCAATTATTGTGTGCATGTCAGTTTAATGTGTACAACAATTATAGATATGTAATGTAAAAAAAGGAAACAAAAAAGATACAAACTTGAAATCCTGTTTTTCACTTTAAAAATATTGATCTCAAATACGATTTCCTGATATCAGAAAACCTGTTAAACTGCTTGTCTGCTTCAGGTGCTATGTGACCACTATAAAGGCAGCATTTACATGAAAGAAATATAATGTATGGCTCCAATACCGTTTGATGAAAATTCCTCTATCAGTCTAATGGCTGTGTCTGCGCATGATATCTGTATCTGGCTGTGTCCTTTGACTCAAAGACAAAGAAATGGATATTTGGAGTCAGAACTGTGAAATTAACACGTTTTCAGTCATTTTCTGTGTGCACCAGGGTGTCTTTAATGGAACACCATACTGAGTTCAGACACTGATATTCAACATTTTTCTTATTCTGGTGATTTTTCGCACTATGAATGTGAAACAGGACTGAGTACAACACATACACGGCTTTAGATTAAAAGATATTATCTGGAGCTGTCTTCTTTTCCAAGCACTAATTACTCACTTACGCTAACTACTAAGTATCTCTGTGGTCTGGGGATAGCTATTATTAAGGTAATCATTTCCATTCTCTGACAGTTATAGGGGTTTTAAACTAAATTGGGGTGTTACCAAGGTCTGGTGTAATTATTGTATTAGGGTGGTGAAAGTAATTCTAAAAATTTAAAATGAGGAATTAAGTGATTTGTTGACACGTGATACAATCTACACGTGCTTGATTTTATGATTTCTGCTTTTATTCTTCAATGTAATTAAATAACTGTTATTATTCAGTTCTAAATTATTTCTAAACATCTGCAAACTATCCAGGAGGATGATAACAGTATGATAACAATACAGGGTTTCTTTAAAGATAACTAGTAATAGTCCATTGTTGCTGGGATTACATTGTGGGATTAGATTATTACCTTTGTAGAAGGTAACTGAACCTTGGGCTGTGTTAATATAAAAATAAAACAAATAATATTATATATACAAGTGAGTACAGTCAGGGATTACAGTGGGATTGAGCAGTTTGGAGAACCCTAAGATCTGTGCAGTAGCTCTGCATAGGGAAAAGAATCACAACTCACAATCATTTCTAATGTTAGCTTCAGTAGATTTTCTTAGTGCACTGGCTGTGATCAGCTGATCTGCTGCTCTTTGTGGATTTACACAACTGAATTCAATAAGATGTTTGACAAGCTATGCTGGCTGATGTCCATCCCCTACACTGACACTGACAGTAGCACCATCAACTTAAATGTAAATTCATCTCTGCTTCACTTGATGTAACCTAACTCTGACCATAAGCATCACTGTGCACCAGTCCAACCCAATGCTTTACTGTAATTCACCACAGCACTGCAGACTAACCTGTTTATACTGGGCTAAACGACTCAGTATTTTTATGCAACAATTTAATAACACAAAGTTAGTATAGCTCAGCTTTGTTTTGAAGCATGTTTCGAAATATGAAAATACATAATTTATCTAAACACGTCATATAAAAATCCAGTATCTGATTAAAATTATGACATAACATGTAGCTTTAAATTTGCAGTTTATCAAGTGTCACTGAACATCCTTCTCTTTAAACCTCTCCTGTCTGTCTAATCCTTCGTTCTCCATCTCTGAGTAAAATTATCTCACACTCTCTTGTCTTCTTGTGAAATACAGCAGTTGGACCTTTAGCTAGCAATACTGTGTGACAAACTGCACACATGTTATGTTATGATAAAGTGGTGGGTTTTAGCTGTCTACAACTCTCACTTGTTTCCTGAGCGAAGTTCCTGTAGATTCTATCTATCTATCTATCTATCTATCTATCTATCTATCTATCTATCTATATATATATATATATATATATATATATATATATATATATATTAGGGGTGCAACGATACACAAAACTCACGGTTCGATATTTTTTGATTTTTTGATACAAAAAATGTTCATGGCTTTTTTAATTTGTCATTTATTAAAATTATAAATATATATTTCAACTCAAAAGTACAGTTTTTTAATTTAATGTTGCTGAAACAACAAAATAATAATAAAAAAAAAATCTATCTGATAGAGAAATCACTCATCTTTGGAAAAGAGTTTATTACAGAGAAATGGCTCTTTCCAAAATAAAAGCTATACTATATGCGTCTTCTGGGCTATATTCTCAGCAGCATATTAAACATGTATAAGGAGAATCATGTGCTAACGGCTGTCTAAATGACTCGGGTAAAGTTTGTAGCATGTGTGCTTGTTGTTTTTGTCTGCTTCCACTCGTCTTTGCACTAGGATGATGTCGGAGTAAATGTGCAGTCATATTCGTTGTGTTCTCACTAGTGCTGTCAGCGTGCCAGTGAGTGGGGCTGGACGGCCAACACGTTAACGAGCTAACTGCGCTAACGCAGTAGTTCCCACCAATGTAATTGAGCATTGCGTGGCACATCCAACATACTGTTTTACTTTTGTCCATGACGCGCTTACCTTCAGGGTCATACGTCATATGAAAACCAAAATAGTTCCAAACACCAGACCTGAATTAAGGTGGGGGAAGTTCAATTTGCCATGTTGCAAGGAGTGCTTAACTTCTGTCTGGCTAGCTTGCCCTGCACTCAGTGAATCTGCGTTCGACTACTCCGCCTAGGCTGCACTGTCGAGTGCAGATCCACTGAGCGCTCAACACAGAAAGCATCGTCAGAAGGAAAGTTGATAAAATAAATTAAAAATTTTGTATTGTTCGATACATATGCGTACCGAACCGAAAGCACTGTAGCGAACGGTTCAATATTGATACGAGTATTGTTGCACCCCTAGTATATATATAATATATATACTATATATATATATAGTATATATATTTTATATATAGATGCATCGGAGGTTAATATCTTGCCGAAGGATGTGTAGACTAGAGGAGCCTGGGCTCGAACCCCACCTTAGTAAGGTTTTCTTTCAAAATATTGAGAATTTTTTGTTTGTCTTTTTACATGCCACTGTTTGAGGGGAAACTTGTGTCTCTTGTGTTATGCAAAGTGTGATGTTCATTGAAACCATGAAAAACTGTCATGTCAGCTCCAGCCATTTATGACTGACCACAATGATGATGAGATTTCCAGGTTGGTTATTACAAAGGTTCAATGGTCCATGAGGAAGCTATTATGTAGTGAAGAAATGGAAGGAAAATAATTTCTCAATACAATGTTTCTCACAAGCATTTTCTCACTCCCTCTAAATATCACTTTTTATAAATATATGAACCTTTTTATATATATATTGTATCGGAAAGCAGTGAAGCCAAAGATAGTTTTTGCCTGTTTTTTCTGGTGTCAGTAAAATTATATATTACAGATTTTCACTTAACCCGCTCTGGTCACTGACTTGGCAAAACTACATAGTGTAAATAAATATACAGGTTTTATATTTGATCTTTGTGAACAGAAATTGGAGCTCTGTTTGATCTGTTCACAGCACTGCTGTATTTGAAAGGCATAGTGTTGTGCTGAAATATTATTCTATATGAATACAGCAGAAAAATAGTCTTCTACTCTTCTGAGATCTATGCTTCATTGGGCATAATGGCAGATGGAGGCTTGGTAACAACATATACAATATATTAGCTTCTAATATTCATCCTATAATGTACTCTGTCAAGGAAGAGAAATATGTTTGACAGATGGGTCTTCCTCGGTCAGTCTCAAATTGACGGAGGTCTCAAATTTCTCTTTTACTATCTAATTTAGCCTGTTTGAAAAGAAAGGCAATTTTACCCTAGTGTACAACTTATAAAACATCATATTGAATATGTATTATATTACTATATATGAAAATAACATGTATGATGTATGTAAAAAATCTATCCAAGGAAATATAATGCCGATTTATTTGACAGGCTCTTTGTATAATTAACTATATAGCAAAACATATTTAATGTCAGATAGTTGCATTAAAATTGCTCCAAAATGCATTAACAGGAATATTTTCTGTTTCATGGCTTGAATTAGAGTTGAAGGGAGTGAAAAATGTCATTTATAGCTTCTGTAACCCTAAATAATTAAAGTTTTAAACCTTATTACATGTCTATACACAATACATATATAAAGTAAATAAATATGATTAAATAAAATAAAACTTGTACACTTGTTAAAAAGTGCTACAATGAGAAACATCAGACTTTACTTTCTTTCTTATCATTTTTATGGGTGTTTAATCAGCAATGTTAAAGCCAGTTTTCAGTGGTTATTCAAGGAACTGCAGATTCAAAATGCGGAAATTATTGTCAAAAACTAATTGAAGCATTACAAAGACCAAAGCACAGAGAGCTGTGCATGAACAAATGTCCGCAAACCTCCATGACATGAAGGAATGCCATAAACAAGCGCGGGGCAAAATCTCAATCTCACCAACTATATGGGAGAGCGACGATGTCATTTAGAAAATGATTATTTTGAATTATTGTTGCTAACCACAGCCAGCAGACCCAGCCAGGCTCCACCATCAGCCAGCAGGCCACAGCCAGGCTCCACCGTCAGCCAGCAGGCCACAGCCAGGCTCCACCGTCAGCCAGCAGGCCACAGCCAGCAGACCCAGCCAGGCTCCACCATCAGCCAGCAGGCCACAGCCAGGCTCCACCATCAGCCAGCAGGCCACAGCCAGGCTCCACCGTCAGCCAGCAGGCCACAGCCAGCAGACCCAGCCAGGCTCCACCATCAGCCAGCAGGCCACAGCCAGGCTCCACCATCAGCCAGCAGGCCACAGCCAGGCTCAGCAGGCCACAGCCAGGCTCCACCATCAGCCAGCAGGCCACAGCCAGGCTCCACCATCAGCCAGTAGGCCACAGCCAGGCTCCACCATCAGCCAGCAGGCCACAGCCAGCAGACCCAGCCAGGCTCCACCATCAGCCAGCAGGCCACAGCCAGGCTCCACCATCAGCCAGCAGGCCACAGCCAGCAGACCCAGCCAGGCTCCACCATCAGCCAGCAGGCCACAGCCAGGCTCCACCATCAGCCAGCAGGCCACAGCCAGCAGACCCAGCCAGGCTCCACCATCAGCCAGTAGGCCACAGCCAGGCTCCACCATCAGCCAGCAGGCCACAGCCAGCAGACCCAGCCAGGCTCCACCATCAGCCAGCAGGCCACAGCCAGGCTCCACCATCAGCCAGCAGGCCACAGCCAGGCTCAGCAGGCCACAGCCAGGCTCCACCATCAGCCAGTAGGCCACAGCCAGGCTCCACCATCAGCCAGCAGGCCACATCCAGCAGACCCAGCCAGGCTCCACCATCAGCCAGCAGGCCACAGCCAGGCTCCACCATCAGCCAGTAGGCCACAGACAGGCTCCACCATCAGCCAGTAGGCCACAGCCAGGCTCCACCATCAGCCAGCAGGCCACAGCCAGGCTCCACCATCAGCCAGCAGGCCTAGCCAGGCGCCATCATCAGAAATTCCGCTTCCGGGTCCCTCGTGGTGGCCGCCTCGTGCTCTCGCTTCAGTATGCCACCCAAGAAAGGCCCAACACCAGAGGAGGTTGAGGACATTAAAACCTCCCTCGGAGCGCTGTGCGGAGACGTGGCCGCAGTCAGGGCACAGCAGGAGCTGCTTCTGGGGCTTCTGGAGGAGGTAAAACAGCTACGCCTCCAAAATGCCGAGAAGGACAGACGGATCATGGATCTCGAGCGGCGGGTGGATGAGCTGGAGCAGTACACCCGTACGAACGACGTGGTCATCAGCGGTATTAAAATCAAGCCGCGCGCGTACGAGCGCGCGGTGGCCGGGAACGTCGGGGAGCCCAGCGACGAGGAGACCCGCTCGGTAGAGCAACAGGTGGCGTCCTTCCTCCAAAGCAAGGGGACAGAGATGGACCTGGAGCACATAGAAGCATGTCACTCACTGCCCAGGAGGAGTGACAGACTGCCGGCCATCATTATGAGATTTGTCAATTGGAAGAACAAGGTCGCACTGCTGAAACAAGGACGCAAACTGAAAGGCACGGACGTTTTCATTAATGAGCATCTGACACGAAAAAACGCAGACATCGCGAGGAAGGCAAGGCAACTGAAGAAGAACGGTAAAATACAACATACATGGGTAACAAACTGTAAGATTTTCATTAAGCTAAACGGGACACCAGAAGAGGCAAAAGTACTGATAGTGAGGAACATGGAGGATCTGGACAAGTATAACTGACACCAGTGTATCAATTACACCAGGAAATGACATGGACACGTTGAAATTAGTTCTTCAACAGAAAGTAATTGATCTAGATTGTGAATATAAGGAGCATAATATAATAGATCCAGAAATAGATTCTGAAAGTAACTTTCTCTCTTCTTTTGTTAAAAATTGTAATTATTTCACTCAGGAACAATATGAAAAAGAAATTAACCTAGACGGGAAGCTCTCATTAATTCACTTTAACAGCAGAAGTATGTACTCTAATTTTGATTTCATTAAGGACTATTTGCAACAATTTTCTCGCCCCTTTAGTGTTATAGCCATCACTGAAACTTGGTTCAATGTCGATAAAGGAATAGATTTTTGTTTGAATGGATATGATTTAAAATACATGAATAGATTAAATAAGGCGGGCGGCGGGGTTGCTATATATGTTCATAACTCTATAAAATATAATGTTGTAACAACTATGTCTATGGCTATTGATGGAATTTTGGAATGTTTGACTATTGAGATTATGAATGAAAAAAAGAGAAATGTTATAATAAGTTGTATATATCGGACACCCAGTTCAAGTATTGACACTTTTAATGAATGGATAGAAAAAACGTTTGCTTCGGTGAACCAAAAATTACTATTTATCTGTGGTGATTTTAACATTGATTTGCTAAATCCAACAAGGTTAAAAGCCATTGATGACTTTACTGACACGATGTACAGCTTATCACTATATCCAACAATAACAAAGCCAAGCAGAATAACATCACATAGCGCCACTATTATTGACAACATTTTTACTAATGTCATGGATTTCCAAATTAATAGTGGTCTGCTTGTCTGTGATATAACTGACCACTTACCAGTTTTTACTTTGTGTGACTGTGATTTAAAAAAAATAGATACCAAGATCATGATAGCAAAGCGAACAATAAATGAAGAAGCAATTCATGCCTTCAATTTCGATTTAGCACAACAAGATTGGAGTTCGGTGTATGAAGAGTCAGATGTGGACAAGGCTTATGATAATTTTCTAGATATTTTTACTATGTGGTACAATAAACATTGTCCTGTAAACGAACACATGACAAAGAAAAAAAAGATAAAAAGTCCTTGGCTCACAAAAGGAATTATTAATGCTTGCAAAAAGAAAAACAATCTGTATAAACAGTTTATCAAAGTAAAAACAAAAGAAGTGGAACAAAGATATAAAGCATATAGAAATAAATTGACTGATATTATAAGAACGAGCAAACAACTTTATTATAGAAGAAGATTATATGAAAATAAAAACAATATAAAAGGAACTTGGGATGTGTTAAACAACTTAATTAAACAAGGATCTTCTGGAACATCATATCCTGAATATTTTACTGATGCAAATGGTGAAAATCACAACATGAGTAATATTGTCGATGGGTTCAATAAATTCTTCATAAATGTTGGCCCTGAACTAGCAGCGGACATCCCGTGTCATAAAAATGAAAATATCAGTAATATAAAATCAAATCCCTTTTCACCGTTCCTCTCAGCTACAAATGAGCAAGAAGTAATAAATATCACATTAAAATGTAAAAGTAAGTCTTCAATGGATTATCATGACATAAATATGTCTGTAGTTAAACAGGTTATTCTGAATATTGCTAGTCCCTTAACATATATCTGTAATTTATCATTTCAGTCCGGTTGTTTTCCAAAAAAAATGAAAATTGCGAAAGTAATACCACTATATAAAAGTAATGACAAACACAGTTTTACCAATTATAGGCCTATTTCTCTACTGCCTCAATTCTCAAAAATTCTAGAAAAACTTTTTAATTCAAGATTAGAAAAATTCCTTGAAAAACATCAAATAATAAATGTTGGTAGGTATGGTTTCAGAACGCAAAGAACCACTTCAATGGCGATAATTGAGGCAGTAGAAGAAATTACTGATACACTGGATAAAAATAAATATGCAGTTGGTATTTTTGTTGACCTCAAAAAGGCCTTCGACACAATCAATCACTCAATTTTACTGGATAAATTGGAAAGATATGGTATTCGAGGGAAAGCTGGTAACTGGTTAAAAAGTTACCTAACAGGTCGGGAACAATATGTTAGCATAGGGCATTACCATTCAGAGAAACTTGGTATTACATGTGGTGTTCCCCAAGGGTCAGTGTTGGGACCAAAACTTTTCAATGTATACATAAATGATATTTTTGATGTTTCTCAAGTACTTAAACTCATACTGTTCGCAGATGACACCAACATATTTTTCAGTAGCGATGATTATACTGATCTTGTAATGACTGTAAACAGGGAGCTACAATTAATAAAAAAATGGATGGACATAAATAAATTATCATTAAATATAAATAAAACTAAAGCAATGTTTTTTGGTAATTTAAAATATAATATAGAATTACCAATTATCATTGAAGGTGTACCAATTGATAATGTGAGTGAAAACAAATTTTTGGGAGTTATAATTGATAACAAAATTTCATGGAAACCCCACGTCAGACACATAAAAACCAAAATTTCCAGAAGCCTCGCAGTTTTGAACAAAGTGAAACAATTCCTTGATAAAGATGCACTTCGTACTCTGTACTGTACCCTGGTTCTTCCATATCTTACATATTGTGTGGAAGTGTGGGGAAATACATATAAAAATACAACTAATCCATTAGTCACAGTACAGAAACGAGCACTGCGTATTATTCACAAGGCTGGTTATCTAGATCATACTCACAAATTCTTTCTTCAGGCAAAGTTACTTAAATTCCAGGATCTGGTTAATTACAATACATCCATAATTTTGTATAAAGCTTTTACTAAACTTTTACCGGCAAATTTACAAACTAGATTTGAAATTCGAGAAAAGGTTTATAATGTGAGAGGCTTTGGAGAATTCAAATTACCCAGAACTCGAACAACCCGTAAAGGCTTTTGTGTGTCTGTATGTGGTGTGAAAATCTGGAACAGTCTGAGTTTACAATTGAAACAATGCAAAAATATTCATAGATTTAAATTTCTCTACAAACAGTTGGTCTGGTCACAGTATACTCAATGATGGGTTTTAGTGTGCTCTGTAATGTCTGTCCTCTTACCATTGCTGGTATGGATTCCAAAATAAAAAATAAAAAATAAAGTGTGCGTATGTATGTACATATATGTACTTGTGTGTGTAGATATATATGTATGTATATGTATGTGTGTCTGTTACTTGTAGTTATTACTGCCTGTTACCTGTGGTAATGCAATTTATAATTTATATATTCTGTATTCAGTTATGAAGGCTCTAATTGTTGGTTGCGAGCTGCCGCTTAGATGCTTGTATCTGCCCGGGGCTGTTGATGGGTCTGTATGCAATGATGGGCGTAGCTGCGGGAAGTTTATTGTTTTTTTTTGTTGATGAGTGAGTATAGGGGTGGGATTTAATAAGTTTTCTTCGTCCCACTCCTTTTTCAGGCAAGTTTTGTTTTTTGTTTTGTGTATTTTATGTTCAATATAGGTATTTGTTGTGCCTGAAAATGAATAAATAAATGAATGAAAATGAATGAATGAACTTTAATTTTTCATACACTGCTTCTGTTATTTTGTGAGTTTGTTAAATAAATAAAGAGGATTATTTCGTGTACTAGAACGTGCAGAGATGGAGATGATTAATAAAAAATGTCCTGTTGCACAAATCCTTCAAATTTAGAAGAGGGTTTACTTTATTTTTATTTTCCCTTTACGAACAGATCAGAGAGACACTGTGAGCTCACTGCTGCAGGGGCAGTAGACTGATTCAAGCTGTTTGGCAGCCATAAATATGTAAAGAAAGCAATTTCAGCAGGACTGGAGTAGCCCAAAAGTGTAACGGGCCATGCAACAAGAATATAAAGAAGCTAAAAAAAGTTGATACACTGGAGAGAATTAGAAGATGAGATAGAGAATAATTCAGCTGAGACAGACAAAAGTAAGGTCGGCTTTTTATCAGTGACCATTATCATTTGTTCACCAGAATTAGGCAGTGTATGCATAATGTGAGGAGAAATATGAATGCAGTTCATCAAATACACACATATATATTTATCTACTTTATCCTAAACTTTCCTAACATTTCCAGCACTGGTATAAACTATCTTTTTAATGAATATATTCTTATTATGTGTCACGGCTGGCGGCGTGAGCCGTGTGGTGTAGGAGGAAAAGGACCCAAAATGCAGGCAGTTGACTGGTGATGAGAATGAAGTTTTATTTGCAGAAGTGGAGCGACTGAACAGGTAGTGAGACAAGACGAATGACTGAAAAAACCTAGACTGGGAAAACTAAATAACAAACCTAAGCATGAAACGGGGAGCGGAGAATGCAGAGAGACGTAGTTACACCGAGAAACACAGACAATCCGACGATGAACAGAAGCCAACACACACTATAAATACACACTAGGTAATGAGGAGATGACATGCAGGGGTGGACACAGCTGACACTAATGGACATGATGAGAGGCAGACCTACAAAGTAAAACTGGAAACACCCAGACTGTTTTGCAACAAAAACACAGGGACCTGAACGGAGCACAGAGGGGAGACACAGGTAGGGATAATAAACACGACAACCAACCCAAAGAATTAATACAGAATCAGAATAAACACCAAACACAAGATGAACCCAAAAAGAAACACAAAACGATGGGTCAACGACCCAGAATCATGACATTATGACTGTCTGTGTATGCTTTATATCATGGCATGTACACTGATATGTTTTGCATTTTTCTATGTCAAGAACACTGAATGTGTCTGAGTACCACTTTACAAATAACTTTAACTTGATTTGACTTGTCATGATCTACTGGGATCTATTTTGTGTAATTTCAGTTGCTGCGTTGTGTCATATATTATAGCCAGTTGGTTTACAATCACTTTAGTTTGTTACAGTAATGTCAAGTCCAACCTGGTAGAGGAAACTAGGTTTAAAAAGCCCACACATAGTAGTGGGAGACCAGAGTGTGTCTGTCTTTGATGGGGGCACTTTAAGTGTCTTGAATGAATGCTTTCCTCAAGCAGAATTGACTTATTGTAGTGGACAAAGAGAAGGGTGAGTTCCGATCTTTGTCACAGTTCACCAGCTTTACTACTTTCTCCACACTGTCACCCTGAAGTAGTCGTCTGCTGAAGAAAGGACTGCTGTGCATTAGGCTGCATGGTGCAGAAATCAAGTTGCTCTGCATGGATATTGTTTTGAAACTGAAATATTATAAAGCCAAAAGTTACAGTCCTAGTTTGAGTGTCTTTGCACATTTTGACAGCTCTAGTTATTATGATGAAAAAATAAATGGCCATAAATGACTTATTTTGGTCTGGATAATGAAACCGCCTCGATTGTCTCATAGCAAAAACATGCACGCACGCTTTTCATTATTTGTTTGCCTGTGTTCCTTCCTTAGGCTGTTTTAAGCCTGTTTGTACAGCATGAACAAATTCAGGTGAGGAATATCTGTGCACTCTCTGTGAATTAAGTCCGTGTTTGGATCATTACAAAAGGAATATAGCTAAATCACTTTTGCTTAACTCTGCTGCAATGTCTACAACTTTCACAGGATATGCAAACCTCAGGGCATAGTTAAAAAACATGTCTTGCTTTAGTCTTAGGAGCCTGTGAAATAGTCTGCAATACAAAATATTTTAAAAAGACTAACTGTTATATTTTTCCTTTTTCTTTCTTTCTTTAGTTATTTAATTTTGCAGAACAGACTAGCTTCAAATTAATTTTAATTCTATGTGCTCAGTGATCCCTGTAGACACTGCATTTCTTCAGTTCTATGCCAATATCCACATTAATTATTTTAGTTGTCATATTATAATCATATCACTGTTAAAATGCATATATTTTAACAGTGATATTTTAACACCGTATCTGTGTAGGCTGTCCTTCCAGTTCTTAATTTATCTAACTATTTATCCTGTTCAATCCTGCTGCAGATTTGATCTGAAAATCTGATGAATATTGTTTTTAAATATTCTTTTGGCTGAGATGAAGTGAGAGAGAGATAATCAAAGACTAGAGGAGCTGTATCTGTTCTGATAAGACCTGCACTTATTCCTGCGAAACTGTTGCTGACAGTTATTGTCAGAAAAGTACCAATGGTTGGTGTTTGATCTTGGATTTTCATCTCCCTCATGGCTGAATGTCTAGTTTTAGCTTTCACTTAAGTAGGTAAAGTAAGAGAAAGTAACTGCAGACTGAGAAAATCACTGACAAGTTTCTAAATCAAAACAATGTTTTTTGCTATGGCAGATGAGAACAAAAAAAAAAAAAGACATATCAACTTTATGAAAGCTCTGTTGCACAGGCAAGTGCTGGCTGCATGTGGATGTTCTCCAACACATGCAGCCTGCTGGTTTTGCGTGTTTGGATTTAAACGTCACAACACTTTGTTTTCAATACACATGGAATAAAGATCAGATCCTGATATTTAAGAGACAAAGATAACCCTCACTTAAAGCTAAAAATACAAAAAAAATAAATAACAAATATTGAGTGGAAAATTATTATTGATTTTGATCTAGGACATCACTACCTTCATCTTCTCCCCAGTCCAATTTCTCCCTGTACTGTCATATAATCAAATATATAATAATAACTGTTTTAAAGATTTTTTTTTAACAACATTAACTAACGCTTGAGTGCAGAGGAACCTAAGAGGGAGGAAAGTGATGATGATTCTGAGTGCGAGCAGTGGAGCAGTTAAGAGAGTAGGATGGCTTCATTAAAAGTAAGGTCTGTGTTTCAAAAAAGAAAAGCGAGACAGGTTGATATTATACTCATAGTGAAGTCCAGATGAAAGAAAATTCTTAATATTCCTAGCAGTAGTTAGCTTATTTCATTTAGCAAACAAGTAATTGGTACAGGCACAACCTTTGTACATATGTATGCTGAATCACTTTTCTAATGACCTGCTGCCAGGCCAAACAGATCAAACCTCTGGCAGAGGCTTAGCTGTCCCACTCCCATAATCCCCAAACTCACACTCTTAACATTGAACCAGCGCCACTGATATCTGAAGAAGCAGGTGAGTTCTTTTACATTAAAAAATGTGTCTAATTGCAGGAGGCACCTTAGAAAATGTATTTATTTTCAACACACTATTATCATTATAATCCACATAAACAGAACTGTCTGGACGTATTTTCCACACTGCGTTTGACTGTTGCAGATGGTGAGAGTTTTCAGTTAACTAAATCAGATTAAACCTGATTTCAGTTCTACTCAAGACAGACACATATTTTAGTTGTGTATATTCTGAAACTTGATATCCAAATTATTTAAGATATATTTACCAGTACTTAATGTTATGAATAAAAAGATCAAAATTTAAAATTTCTTCCATCCAATCAATGTTAAAAAAAAAGAAAAAAAAAGTGAGACCCAAAGTGATATGTTCTTTCACTGGGCACCAAATTCCTGCTTGAGTAATAGCACAATTAATTTTCTATTTTGGGAGAAGGATCACTCAATTTCTCTTGTGAGCTCCAGTAGATTTTCTTTGTGTACAAGTTGTGATAAGCAGACATTTGCTGCTGTTGCTGCTCTGTAAGCCTAATGTGTACCTTAATCAAGCCATGTAATAACGACATGTGCTGTAACATAATAGTGCAAAAATAACATGACAAAGCTCCGTTCAGAGGGTGAATGGACTGTGTTAAGAAATATATTCTAAAACACTTCTTCAGTAAAGACTCAGAGAAGAGAAACACTCATAACTTCTTGCTAGCAAGGGCAGTCTCCAGAACTGAGACTCGCGCTGAGAAACTGCCCCGGTCTTTATTTATACTTCAGTGGGTGCTTGTGTGTGTGTGTGTGTGTGTGCGTGTGTGTGTGTGTGTGTGTGTGTGTGTGTGGGGGGGGGTCAGAGTGTGACCCCATAAAGATTTCCCTAAACCTGCTGGTCTCGAAGTCCAGCAGTTCATCAAACCAAAAAGCACTTAGGCTAAAACAGATATACAGTGGGGCAAAAAAGTATTTAGTCAGCCACCGATTGTGCAAGTTCCCCCACCTAAAATGATGACAGAGGTCAGTAATTTGCACCAGAGGTACACTTCAACTGTGAGAGACAGAATGTGAAAAAAAATCCATGAATCCACATGGTAGGATTTGTAAAGAATTTATTCGTAAATCAGGGTGGAAAATAAGTATTTGGTCAATAACAAAAATACAACTCAATACTTTGTAACATAACCTTTGTTGGCAATAACAGAGGTCAAACGTTTACTATAGGTCTTTACCAGGTTTGCACACACAGTAGCTGGTATTTTGGCCCATTCCTCCATGCAGATCTTCTCGAGAGCAGTGATGTTTTGGGGCTGTCGCCGAGCAACACGGACTTTCAACTCCCGCCACAGATTTTCTATGGGGTTGAGGTCTGGAGACTGGCTAGACCACTCCAGGTCTTTCAAATGCTTCTTACGGAGCCACTCCTTTGTTGCCCGGGCGGTGTGTTTTGGATCATTGTCATGTTGGAAGACCCAGCCTCGTTTCATCTTCAAAGTTCTCACTGATGGAAGGAGGTTTTGGCTCAAAATCTCACGATACATGGCCCCATTCATTCTGTCCTTAACACGGATCAGTCGTCCTGTCCCCTTGGCAGGAAAAACAGCCCCATAGCATGATGTTTCCACCCCCATGCTTCACAGTAGGTATGGTGTTCTTGGGATGCAACTCAGTATTCTTCTTCCTCCAAACACGATGAGTTGGGTTTATAACAAAAAGTTCTACTTTGGTTTCATCTGACCACATGACATTGTCCCAATCCTCTGCTGTATCATCCATGTGCTCTCTGGCAAACTTCAGACGGGCCTGGACATGCACTGGCTTCAGCAGCGGAACACGTCTGGCACTGCGGGATTTGATTCCCTGCTGTTGTAGTGTGTTACTGATGGTGACCTTTGTTACTTTGGTCCCAGCTCTCTGCAGGTCATTCACCAGGTCCCCCCGTGTGGTTCTGGGATCTTTGCTCACCGTTCTCATGATCATTTTGACCCCACGGGATGAGATCTTGCGTGGAGCCCCAGATCGAGGGAGATTATCAGTGGTCTTGTATGTCTTCCATTTTCTGATGATTGCTCCCACAGTTGATTTTTTTCACACCAAGCTGCTTGCCTATTGTAGATTCACTGTTCCGAGTCTGGTGCAGGTCTACAATACTTTTCCTGGTGTCCTTCGAAAGCTCTTTGGTCTTGGCCATGGTGGAGTTTGGAGTCTGACTGTTTGAGGCTGTGGACAGGTGTCTTTTATACAGATAATGAGTTCAAACAGGTGCCATTCATACAGGTAACGAGTGGGGGACAGAAAAGCTTCTTACAGAAGACGTTACAGGTCTGTGAGAGCCAGAGATTTTCCTTGTTTGAGGTGACCAAATACTTATTTTCCACCCTAATTTACGAATAAATTCTTTACAAATCCTACCATGTGGATTCATGGATTTTTTTTTTCACATTCTGTCTCTCACAGTTGAAGTGTACCTCTGGTGCAAATTACTGACCTCTGTCATCATTTTAAGTGGGGGAACTTGCACAATCGGTGGCTGACTAAATACTTTTTTGCCCCACTGTAGCTACGTTAATCCTACCGTAAAACAATAAGACAAGGTACGACCTCTTCTCATACTCCTAGGATGTGGGGGTGAAGCCAGAACACCTTAGAATGTTACAGGCCCCCTAGGATGAGACATTCTTTCAATATGTTACCAACTATATACTTCTAAACACAAATGATTACATGCAGTATTCTACCATATGCAAACTTATATCATTAAAAGATTATACTGACTACTAAGTACAATTTCCTATTGACAGACTGATTCTTATATAGTGCTTTTCTACTCTCCTGGATTACTCAAAGTGCTCTATACAACATGCCACATTCAGACACTTTCTCTAAACTGAGTGATTCCTAACTACATTCATACACATTCACACTCTTGACATCCAGAAGGGAGGAGCCACTAACCCTCCGATTAGTAGGTCACCTGCTCTACCTCCTGAGCTACAGCCACCCAGTGGTAAACATGAGTAAACCCTCACTAGGTTTTGGATAAAGTGTACACTCACAAACCTGTCAAACCTGCATTTGAAATGTTGGCTACCATAGCAGTATAGTATTTCAACATGGCATTTGGGTCTTCTAACTAAAATAGATAAATAGGAACATAAATAGTACCAACATTGCCAGAACTGGCCCACATCTGGTTGACATACACCCTGCCATGACACCAGTCAGTCAGAAGTGCCAGCATGATGCCAGATCCGGGGAGGACCTATTTTCTATGAGCCTGGGCCACATAAACCAAACCACAATCGGGCCAGATGTGGCATACCATCACGTAAACAGTGCCATCTACACCAGACCTGGCCCATATCTGGATGACATACCACTTACCATGCCAGAAGTCAGCCAGCAGTGCCGGCTTGACACCAGATCCGGGCCAGACCTGTCTGCTTTGTGGGTATAAAGGTTGAATTCAGTAAATTAATCAAAACATTATCAGCTTACACCTGATGTAACCTAACTGACCATGAACATCACAGCTGCTGTGCACCAGTCCACCACAGTGCTTTTTCCCTCAAATTTGATACAAATGTTCACTTGAGTTATTGTGAATGAGTTATTGCAGGTCAAAGGTCACAGTGATCTAAACCACCCTCCACCCACCCACTTACACACATACACAATATTATATTATAACTCATGTTATGCTAATAATATGCACATTTTTCACATTTGGTCAGACCGTAAGTTCCACTTTAAAACTGATGATAGTATTGCGTGTGTCAAGCAGTTATGAGTCTGGATAGAAATTAATGCACACTGCAACTTCACTTGCTGGTAAGTGGTCAGGGAGGCAGTAATTTTTGTCTCTTTTACAGTCTCTGTACACATTAATGACGCTTCTGTCACTTTTTATTACAATACTTTGAACAGTGTGTTCATGTTGTGTCCAGCTGTGCTGCTCTTTTTGTGTGACCGTGCTGATAGCGTCTCAACTCTAGTACAGTGGCTTGCAGTTATTTATTTGTAAAAAATGTTTGGAATCATGTATGATTTTCGTTCCATTTCTCACGTGTACACCACTTTGTGTTGGTGTTTCACGCGGAATTCCAATAAAATTGATTCATGGTTGTGGCTGTAATGTGACAAAATGTGGAAAAGTTCAAGGGGGCCGGATATTTTTGCAAGCCACTGTAACTGTTATTTGGCTTTTCAAATCAAACAGCCTCCCTTTCAATAAGTAGTCAAATTTTCTTTTTTTTCAGTTTTACATCCGCTAGGCAAATCTTCTGTTTTAAGTGAAAATCGTGTGGAATAAGCTGCATAATGATGCCCTGCTGATAGAGCTGCGAAGAATTCCATGAATACAGCATGAATGAAAAATCCACAGGGTGCTGTGACTTTTCATTGTGTATGAGAGCACGACATAATACAGAGAGCATCAGTTTTTCTACTATAATTGACTCTGCAATGATCCAGACAGATTCTCTGACTCTGCAGGATTCTTGCGATAATGTCACAGCTCACTGAGGAGTGTGTGAGAGTCTGATTGTGTATTTGTTAGTAGTGCAAACTCATCAAAAATCAAGTCGGTACTAGAGAATAACTTTCTCATATCACATTTAATTTACATTATTTAGCAGCAGTATAATACCATCTGGATTATATATTAATTATTAACACTAGTGGAAAGGGTCTTATTGTCCAGTAAAGACACTGATATTCACTCAGTGACACTGGTCTTTCCTACAAAGAGCTGTTCTCATAGCTCTTTCAAAGAACAAAGAAGCAAGTTCATCTTTCAAACATCAGCATAAAAAAGAAACACTTATTTACTCTTTTTCTTCTTTTAAGTGAACATCTCCATCCAAAGAGTTACAGAGAATCTTAAAACTTTGTAATAAGATATATAATAAATATATAAACAACACTAAAAATGCAATATTGTTCTGACCTGGTGTGGTAGGTAAACCCATCACGATGATTTGCTAAACCATGATATATTGTTCTGCATTACAATTTTTAAGTTTTGTCTTTTTACAAATTTTTGTTGAGTCACTCTGAACCTAAAGTTGTCATTTTTCTTTCCCTCTTTATTCTTCCACTGTGCTGTGAGATCTCAGTGACATGTTGCACCTTTTTTTAAATTATTCATTTACAAATTGTAGTAGGAAATACAATTTGCACAAGTAGCCTGACATCTATCTGTAAAAAAATGACAGAACCAGTTCAGAAGTGTGTGTGTCTGTGTCTGTGTGTGTGTGTGTGTGTGTGTGTGTGTGTGTGTGTGTGTGTGTGTGTCTGTCCATTATTTCTGAAGTTTGGATGATGTAATGCAGTAATTAAAAATGTTTCTTTATTTATCTTTGTGTGAGCTGCTCGTGTCTTTATTGAAAGAGCAGAGTGATAGTTCCAGATTCACAGGCCACTCCTATTATTATTACTTATAACCTATATTACCCTATTACTGTTAGTGATTTATATAATTTGTGTACTTTTTAGCATTGGGTACTGTTGGACTGTATCTTAAATACTCAACTTCTTCTAAAATATTAGAAAACAAATCATTACTCTTACCTGCCGGGATAATCAGACAGAGTCTTAACCATGTGTGGACCACATCTTCTTACCCTATCTTACCACAGGACACATAGTTAATGAGTCAGTGACAAAGGCTGTGGTTGCAGATAAACACAACAGAGCTGATGGTCTGTGAGCTGAACCAAAAGCCCTGTCAGTTTATAGATGTCTAATTTGTAGCTAAATTGTAATTTTACAGATAACTCTCCCATGAGAGCGGTATCCAATTTCATCTGCTTTTTATGTCCCAGCAGCCGATCAATTCTATATCTTTTTACTTTTTCCCCCTTAGGCTCACACTTGTACCACGAGCTCTTAAAAAATTGTGTGGCTGAGATGAGCGCTATAACTTCCTGTCTCTCACTTGGTGCTTTGTGTTGTTGCTTAATTTAATGATAAGCTCAAGCAATTTCACAAAGTTAAAATATGAGCTGCAAATGCACACCGTGGAGTAATAGTCACAGCTGTCAACTTAAAAGATGATATGTGAAGAAAATGTCAAAGCAGAACATTATATGATTAGTCTGGGAGTTTTTAAATTACAACCAAGTGTGTGTGTATTTTCTCCAAAAAGTATTTTCAATAAGGGGAGAGCATTTGGAAAAAAAATGTGATTAGACTCCAATGAAGGGAAACAGCAGAGCAAAGTCCCAACAGTGGCAGGAAGTAGGGCAAAACCCCCTGGAATTGAGATTTTGCTGCTGGTGGAAATGAAGCAGGAGGAGGCGTGGATAATACTCTGACTGACCAGGATATTGTGGAGATAGGGAGGAGAGGGTTAGCACAAGTGACAATCTGGAAGACTGAATGGCAAAGAAACCACTCAGATTTAAAGCACAGGGAACAGAGGCTGATTGACAAGAAAATTACTAGATCAGAGCACTGACGGAAAGGAGCTTGACTGGCGTGGAAAGTGAAAGTGATGCAAAGAATGGGCTAGCATCCCAAATGCTCAGGGATGCAGGAAGACTAGCGAATGCAGATCCTCCTGACTTCACTTTTGTATAAGCTTCTGTTTTTTATAAATATTATAAATAATTTTACTAATTGTAAATAATAAAAAAAAAAATTACAATGACTTGAAGTTACTCTATATGTGGCTATACAGGATTCTTGAAATGCTTATACAATTTATTTGGACTAGGTGAATTCACTGAACACAGTTAGAAAAGTGGCTTGTAGGTCTTTCATTATTTTATTTTATTTATTTATTTTTTAATCAATTCAAACTAAGTATTTTTTCTAATCTCCAGTTTTGAATCATGAAAGAATGTGGGACACTTAAAGTGGTTTAAAAACTTTACAAATTTATATTTTAATTGTATTTTCTCTTTGCTTAATGTTTCATGACTCCTGATCTTCTCCATCTTGAATCTTCCACCACTGGTCTGGAAATGCAGGTAAAACAGAATCATCTCTTTTTATTAAACTATGTGTGCATTCTTTTTTTTTCTGGTTGTTATCAAGTCAATGACGTGTTAAGCAGCCTTGAAGTGCTGGTGCATGTTGATAGTGTGAAGAATCCTGAATTGTTTAAAGGCTGACGTAGTGGCACATCTTTTGAATAAACAGGTTGTGAGTTTGGCTAAGGTGAAGCATGTTAACATGTAAAGTAACTAATTATGACACTCTTGAAATAGAGGGAGAACGATTATTATTGCAGCAACAGAAAAGGTGTTGCTCTGCTGAATATGTGCAGATATAGACAGTGCAGTTCATTGTTCAGGACGACTGTAATTATATTCTGGTGCTGTTTACATTAATGCAGCTGTTGCTTGTTTTGCTGAACAGCTGCAGATTTTTGTGTATTTGTACAACTCTAACAAATGCCAACACTACTGTTGATTGTATTGCTAGGGCAATTAGGTATTGTTTGTGTGTGTGCATATTAATGTATGCATAACTGGTTAAAAAGCTTAATGGTGGATACTTTGAAATTGTTTTTATGCGTTTTTATTACACACGTACACAATAATACAAACAGGGGCTGTTTCCCTGGAGAATCTTTGTCATTCAGTTGGTGTCTTTTCCCAGCAGACACTGCGGCATCAAGAAAATGTCAATACACAGACACACGCATGCCTCACTTGCCTGAGACCTCTGCTCTTAAATAAACCAACGGCTCAGTGTCTCTGTTCTCTTCAGGTTGTGCTGTGAAGAAAAAAAAAACACAGTCTGCTGACCTGATATGTCAGTGAAGTGCTGATGCTGACAGGTATGCTGTAAGCTAACAGGCTGGGTATCATCACTGATTTCTAGAATCCATTTGATTCCGATTCACAAGGTCCTGAATCGATTCGATCCACGATTCGATTCAATTCGATTCAATTCGATTCGATTCAATTCGATTTGAATCTGGGAAATTTTGCCTCAGACAGTCAGAAATATTATAATTCACAGAAAAAACATGAAGGTGATTTTCCTGGCCTGGGATTTTATAAAAATATTCTGCAGTACATCAAAAACGAAAGAAAACCATTAATCAACAAATGAACATTACCTCTGAAGTTACAGCGGTTTTATTACAGACACGGCTAAGCGTTTTGAATTTTGTATAATTTTAAAAAGTTTAAAATTGTTCAGCAGCCTATTGAACAGCAGAAATTAGGTATTCTTTTCGGAAGTCAGTAAAAGGAAAAAAAAACAGCGGCCGACAGCGCTGTAAACAACGGTAGACTTGTGCGTAACAAGCAAGCAAATAATGAATAAAACAGATTTTTAGACGGGAAACTGTTCTTGAAGTACAGAGAGAGAGAGAGAGAGAGAGAGAGAGCTGTGTATGAAGTGTGATTTTTATCACGGTGGAAGCAAAACAGCAAAAGTCAGAGGGAGTCCATGACGATGTTTATGTGAAGCTTAGTTTGGATCTTCTTTTGCTGCTGGTTCAGTCAGTATTGTTTGGAGAGAGATAAAACTAACAGCTTTAGAATCAGCACAAAAAGGGCGTAAACACAAAGCGCGGACCTGCCGAAACATCAGAATCAGCGAGCTGTCGGCTTGATCGGGTGAGAAAGGCGACATCTCACTGATTCTGATCCGCGGGTCCGCGCTTTGTGTTTACGTCTTTGTGCAGAAGTCGTGTACCTGCTCTCATTTACTGTTTTAAATGTTTGGTGGTTGTCAAAATTTTGTGACGTTTCACCTGAGATTCTGGAATTTTGGGCAAAAGACATTTATATAAAAAAATCGATTCAGGATTTTAATGAATCAATATCACGTTATCCAAGCCAGAGTCGATTTTAATCGATGAATCGATTATTAAAACCCACCCCTACTGACAGGGTACTCAGTTATGTTAGCACGGTCAGGTTAATCAAACTTTTCCCAGGAGTGTGGTTTCAGGGTTTAGATAGAAACTCATCGACGTTGGCATAATAACAGAGCCCCCTTCCAAGAGAATGTCAATGAGTCCAGCAGGTTTATGTATAAACATGTCATACTATTTTATGTTGTATAATCACAGCTGTATTGGAGATGAAAATTTAGTGGAAGTAGTGACATAAATATTCCTCCCTGTAGGGCAGTTCATCCACAGAACTCCCAGGGTCTGAACTTGAGACACAGCCCATACTTTTCTTAGATTAAATTAGATTTAAATAAAAAACATGTGGCGTGGCTATAATCACCATTTACCATTTAATATAGTTTTGTTTTAGTTATTCAACATGGTACAATCATGAATTTCATTCACATGTGTAACTCTGTGCAAAGAAAGTGACAACACTCCTTTTAAACTGTGGTACATATTTTATATACACTCAATAAATCTTACATTGTAGTGTGTGTAAGCGTTGTGTTGTGGGTTGTGTTGTTACAACTTACATTATTTTGGTGGTATGAAATGCACATGTAACAAACATGATCTGTCATAAGTAATAAGAAGTAAAGCCTGAAACCACATTTCTGTTAATTTAAGGCGTCTTTATTATAAAAGTCGACTGTCTGATATTGGTGATTCCTCCATAATCTGGAGATTAAGGCAAATTGTAATTAAAATAATGCATACATTATGATAGACTACAAATTCTGCTATTTGTAGTCTTTGTACTCTTTATATAGTATCAATTTTAATATCTGAAATACCTCTTTTCTCTTCTGTAACATTGTTTTTTTTTTTCTTTTCTTAGGTTTTCAGTCTCTTGTTAAAGCCATAGAATGTATGGAGTATGAAGTCAGAGGTCGCTTTTTTGCTTTACTTTGTACTTGCGCTACAGTCTTCCTCTATGACTGCTGTGGCATGAGGATCAGAGGTGATTTGTGCTGCTTCACAGATCCTTGTAATAAGGTCTGAGTAGAGTAGGAGGCTGTTAGAGTGCCCTTGGTTATCTGAATGTCCTTATTGCAAAGCAGCTGTAGCTGTGTCATTACAGGATGGTAACATGCTGCTGGTAACATTTTGTGTCTTGTAAAATATCTTTATTCTGGTACGCCATCTATGTGTAAGCAGTTACTCAGGTTATCTCGAAGTATGAGAGCATGTGCTGTCATGACCAAATCCTGTAAACGGCATTATTAGACTGTGCAGGGATAGTACAGTGAGTCATTTATACGGAAAACACAGTCATCAAATAAATGCAGGACACATTCGATTTGTGCTCGTTGTTTACTGCGTTTGGGGCAGCACATTATTTTACTTACACAATGGGAGTGAAAATTTAGAGTAGACAAAATCACAGACACAGCAGAGATGTATGTACAAGTAATCAGATACTTCAGAAGACCTCCGGGAAAATAAATCACTGCTGCTGTTCATGCAAAGACTTTAAAGTTAGTATTTAGTTTGCGTGAACAGCAGCAGTGATTTATTTTCCCGGACTGTATCTGGATCTGTATCCATGTGGTGTTTGCCTTAAATTAAGATTAAGTTCTACATTACCTAGCAACTGTTCTTTACCTTAGATTTGCTGTGTTTTTGTCTCCTGCTGTGGATTCACGAGAACTTCCACTTTGATATCTAACTGTAGATAATCACAACCAAAGAACAAAGGAAACCAGTATGGAAGGAGGAAAAAATAATCTGATGCACACAGTTATGACTGTGTGAACCCACTGTTGGACCTGTACCTATTATGTGTTCATTTTAGAGATGGACCGATCCGATATTACGTATTGGTATTGGTCCGATACTGACGTAAATTACTGGATTGGATATCGGAGAGAAATAAAAAATGTAATCCGATCCATTAAATATCAAAAAAGCACCTCACAAAACTTGCGACATGGCATAACTTGGCCCATAACCTTAGCACGTCGGAGCAGTGTGCATCATGTGATAGAGCGGCTGTGTGTATTTGTAGCCTCGCTACCAATCCAGCATTTCATCTCCGAGAAAGTTATCCCAGAGAGAAGTAAAGCAAGTGTGTAAGTTCATCTCTGAATGTTTGTAAAGCATTCCCGTGTTAAGCTTAACATCCGATATATGGAGCGACTGCCTCTTCTCTCCCCCTCTCCTGCTGCTACTTCAATCATGAAACTGATCAATGATCAGCTGATCGGCTTTTCTGTCGTGAGTCCGTCTCTCTTGTTTGTTTATCGCCCACTTCGCGCCAGAAAGAGGAAACCAGCGGCTGAACAACAGCAGCACGTTTAACCTTGATAAGCTGTTGTTAGAATTTATTTAATATTACTTTCTACACCAGGATCCTTTTATATGCAGCTGACGGCTGGTAACTGTGCAGGGGCGGATCTAGCAAAGTTTAGCCAGGGGTGCATGAACAGGGAAAAGGGGGCACAAAGACATACTTTTCTTTCTTATTCTCATTTAAAATGTCTATCTTTTAATAAAAAAATTATTCTAATCTTACACCCAAAGTTTTGATCTGATGTAAAATGTATAGAAGTCCATCACTGTATATAGTAACTGTTAAGTCTAATATACCCTAGTAAGCTATAGTACTTTTTCCTTTGGGAAGGTACCATCTGTGCAGTCTGCAATTCTGCTGAAGGAAGATGTTGAATCTATTTAATTATTCTTGAAAAATAATTTATTTCTGTGCATTTTTTTCCACACTGCATCAAATTAAAATTGATTACGTTGATTAAGCATCATGAGGTGGAAGGGGGGGTTCCCTATTTTTTTTTTTTTTTGCTGGAAGTTTTAGAACCCTATTAGTTAGGTTGCTTACTCTTTAAAATACAAGAATAGGGAGGATGGAGTAGGTTTAAGTTTATTAGATTGATCAGTATTGCTGAACTATTAAATATTTTGGGTATTTTGGGTTGGTGTATTTTTTGCATACAGGTATAACAGAATAGCTTTAGTGTTTTGTTTTGTTTTTAACTTGAGTTTTAACTTATACAAAAAGCAGCAAGATATTTAAAAAACTGTTTTATTGATCAAAAAACACACTATATCGGATTCATATCGGTATCGACAGATATCCAAATTTATGATATCTGTATCGGTATCGGACATAAAAAAGTGGTATCGTGCCATCTCTAGTTCATTTATGTAATTAATCAGTGGGAATGCACATATAGCTGCTTTCCACAACATGTCATCATAGCAACCAAGCTGAGTAGGCACAACAATCTAGACAGTTCAACTCAGTCTCTTAAGACCAGGAGCCGTTGGGATTGACTCCAAGTAAGCCTAACAACTCAATGCTCCATCCATGCTTGCCACTGTGCAATGCTAATAGAGAACAATAACATCCATAAGAACTCAATGGGACTGTGGAGGACAACAATAGAGGCCAACTGTATGGCAATGCTACAAGTCACCATGAAGTGTTTGCGTGTGTGAGAGATAGGTAGGTCATGGATTATATATATATAAATAGATGTGTGATAGATACCCACCTACAAGGCATAGACATAGGCAGATATTTTTATACACTTTTCTCTTTCAATTTTGCTCTATAGTAAGAACACATTTTTTATGTGGGCAGTTTGTAGAATAAATCTTTCTGCCATGACTCCCATTGGTCAATACTGAAAGACTAGGGGATAAAAAAAATAGCCCAATAAAGGGGGAAAAGGGTGTTGTTAAAGAAGACTGATTGCTGTATTAGAGAACTGGGTGTTGTACAGTTTTGCTTTCTTTATTCCATCATTCCTTCCAGTAACCTTGAGTGTGTTTCAAGACGTATTTGTTCCATTTGTATTCAGTGTGTGCTGCAGTAATGTTCTTGCAACATATTTCATCAAGAACAGAAACTCCCAGGTGGCATCAACACGTCTTTGTGTTAATACTGCAGGTAAAAATACATGCGAAAACTGTCTTTTTCTATTTCAGACAATCTTGGTGTCTTGAAGTGTAAAATAGCTGATTTGTTTTGTCTCTTTGATTTCCTCATTATCACTTCTCAATTGTGACTTTACAGTAACAAAAGTTTAATTTAGGTTTTTAAGCTGGTTTAGCAATTTTTGTTATTAGGATAATAACCAAGTGACCTTTTGAAGACCCTGAACACAAGTTTTTTCACTGCTTAGCTGATTGCAGCCATCTCAAATGACAGTAGGAGTGTTTTCAAGGTTCTTTGCATCAGTAGCCTCTGTGTGCCTTAGCTGCTTGAGCAAATGTTTATTCAGATGTGGCAAATAATTTAACAACTAATTACAAAGTCAAGGACATTGTAAGCTTGTGTTATGTAACCTCATGTCACTGTTATACCCTATGGCATACCTTAATAGACAGTCGTGGGTGGTAGAGATCTTAGTCCCCCAAAGTACAAGGTGTTCAAAAGAAAAAATGGAATTTGCCAAATCTGCAGTCCAGATTGCATCTCCCCTTTTTTGTCAGAATTTGAGACACAATGACCTCCTTTGTGATCCTGAGATGGCCAAACGCAGTGATGAGAAAAAGGTGGAAGCCATTAAAAAAGCAATTTCTTTTTTTATTATTATTAAATTCAACATCACAGTTAATTTTCCTTCTATGTCATCAGCTGCCATCACATCTACTACTAATTGCAATTTATTAAGAAAATAGAAGAGAAATTAGAGCCCAGTTATTGTTTTCTGATAAGGTCATGATACCAGGTTGACGTTATTGTATGGAAACTTGGGGGGTGGAGCTTACATTGTGGGTTTTATTTTTCTTTCTTTTCTAAAAAGGGTGATACCAATTTCAGTTTCATTTGTTCAGTTTATTTACATTCGTTTTGTAGAGAAGCCTGAATGCAATGGCCTGCTGTTTCTCTTTATTTTGAGAACAATATTTCTGTTTTGATCTGTGTATATAATCATAACCGCAACATCATTACATAAAAAAAACATAATTGAAGTGCAGCAATATTATAGCATCTCAAATGTTGCTTCCCTTCGAGCGGCTGACATAGGAGCCATAATCCAATGTACATAAACCTGTTTTTTACTTCTTTACAACTCTCTTTTTTCCTGAAAGTTATTTTGCCCCATGATGTGAAATTTTTTTTACATTTCTTCACTTTTTGGAAATAACATGCAGACAGAAATGAGTGTTAACTTCTAACATGATTTTTTCCTTTGTGCTTTTGGCAGATGGCATACATAACAATGCTACTACAAACAACAAATACCTATAAGTCAAATTCCAAACATACTTTTAATTCAACTTGTAAAACTGGAGAGTCAGCAGTGATAGACTGGGGTTGGTGTAAAGAGACATTTTTTTTAACAATTCTCTACAGATTAATGTTAGATATAAATTAAAACATTTATTTGATTAATTATTAAAATCAAATCTTAATCTTGACAAAGTTAGACCTTGGAATTACCAACTCTACACATCAGGGTGAATGCAGACAGAAATGGAAGCAGTGTGGGAAAAGATGTCACACACCTTAAATAATTAATCTGTTTGTCTGAGAGATTTTTCTCTCTTTCAGTCTATGCTGTGTCCTGCTTTCAGGCGTCAGTCACCCTTTATAATTAGTAAGTACCAAGAAAGTCTCCCCTCTATAGAAAACACAGACCTCCCAGAGCGGCTTTAGATGGTGCAGGTCTCCTCAGGGATAGTAATGCCTTCTGTCAGAACAACTATATATTACTCTCAGTAAAAGGTAAAGTAGTTTATTCAAGATGGCTCACATCTTCATTTACATTTGTAAAGACAGTAGCTAATGTACTTTCAGAGGATTATAGTAGAAAATCTAATTAGTGTTTATTATTGTCCTTTTGAAACCATTGTCTCTAGCAGAATGAGCTTATGTGATTAAAGTGCTGGGGGCTCAGATGGTCATGGACTCAGTTTGGTTTAGTTTCTAAATCCCATTACTACGTTGCTCAAGGGTTGAAACTATCACAGTTTTTTTTAAACAAATAAACCTTAGTTTCCCTTAAATAGTTTTCCCCTAAATGAATTTTGAAATACAGAGGAAAGTTCAATGTAATTTCAAAATATACATGTTTAAATGGAGCACTGTACAGTATTCATAAATTGTTTGCAGGGAAGAATGGAAGTTGTTAGTAACACATTTTTTTATTCTTTACTTTTTCAGATGTCTCTATCCTTTATCCCAAAACAGAATTTCTCACTGGACTGACAAACACGAATTACTAACAAATTATTCAGTCACCTGTTTCACTTTAAGAAAGGAATAAAAAAAAAAATGCAAATTGATTTTTCATTCATACATCTATCCATTCACCCAACATAGCCTTAAAAACATAATCTCTGAAACAGGGCATTAGTATTTCAATATTTTATATATATTGAAATATATTTTATAGAAAAAGACTCCAATTACAGTGGGAGAAATAATTATTTGGTCCCCTGCTGAAATTGTCAGTTCCCTCACTTACATAAATAAAGAGTCTTTATTTTATGGCAGTATGATGCTACTGGAGAAAAACTTTCAACAAAAAATCCAAGGGGAAAAAAAACACCTTACATAAAAGGTATGAATTGATTGCATGTTATTGACTGAAATAAGTGTTTAAGCACTTACAGTTAAGCACTTACAGCCCAGGCCGACTCTTGGCTCCTGATTACAATCAATCAATCAATCAATCAATCAATCAATTAAAGATACTCTTGATCTCAACTCATCATGCATATAAAGTACAGGTATACAACATGGGCAAGTCCAAAATGCTGTCAAAGGACATCGGGGACAAAATTGTAGACGTGAGCAAGGCAGGAATGGGCTACAAGAAATTGCTATTTTTCCAAAATGAAAGGAATATAAAATGTCTATCACTCACCCTCAATCTGGAGCTAGATGGTGCCTTCTAAATGATTCGAAGAAGGATTGGGAGAAAGTGCTATGTTTAGATGAAACCAAAATCTTTCTTTGGCATCAACTCAACCTACTGTGTTTGGGTAGCGGTGAAACCAGTATGCTTTGATTCTGTTTTCATGCTAAGGGTACAGGATGACTTCTCTGCATTGATAGGCCAAGTCTTGTATGAGAATCTATTTTTCTTAGCCACAATACTGAAGATGCTTTGTGAATGGGTTTTGCAGAATGATAATGACCCAAAACACACTTCCAAGACAACAAAGCAGTGGTGAAATAGGACACATATTGCCAACAAAGGCTTCTCCACCAAGAACTAAGAAATGTTTTATTTGGGGATCAAATCAGTCTTTGATTGATATTCTGACTCTCCATTAAAATTAAATTGCCATAAAAATTAGAGACAGTTCATTTATTTGGAAGTGAGCAAACTTAAGCAGAGGATCAAATAACCTTTCCCCCCTCTGTAGTCTTACATTGAAGAGGTCATCACTTCCCACAAACATGTTATATTTAGGGAGAGAGGTTTGGCCCTTTCTGCTCAGGCTGATATATATATATATATATATATATATATATATATATATATATATATATATATAAAAAAACACCCAGCACGCCCCCTGCGGGCGGTTTATCCTTCAAGCTCGGGTCCTCTACCAGAGGCCTGGGAGCTTGAGGGTCCTGCGCAGTATCTTAGCTGTTCCCAGGACTGCGCTCTTCTGGACAGAGATCTCCGATGTTATTCCCGGGATCTGCTGGAGCCACTCGCCTAGCTTGGGAGTCACCGCACCTAGTGCTCCGATTACCACGGGGACCACCGTTACCTTCACCCTCCACATCCTCTCGAGCTCTTCTCTGAGCCCTTGGTATTTCTCCAGCTTCTCGTGTTCCTTCTTCCTGATATTGCTGTCATTCGGAACCGCTACATCGATCACTACGGCCGTCTTCTTCTGTTTGTCTACCACCACTATGTCCGGTTGGTTAGCCACCACCATTTTGTCCGTCTGTATCTGGAAGTCCCACAGGATCTTAGCTCGGTCATTCTCCACCACCCTTGGGGGCATCTCCCATTTTGACCTCGGGACTTCTAGGTTATACTCGGCACAGATGTTCCTGTACACTATGCCGGCCACTTGGTTATGGCGTTCCATGTATGCCTTGCCTGCTAGCATCTTGCACCCTGCTGTTATGTGCTGGATTGTCTCTGGGGCATCTTTACACAGCCTGCACCTGGGGTCTTGCCTGGTGTGATAGACCCCAGCCTCTATGGATCTTGTACTCAGAGCTTGTTCTTGTGCTGCCATGATTAGTGCCTCTGTGCTGTCTTTCAGTCCAGCTTTGTCCAGCCACTGGTAGGATTTCTGGATATCAGCCACCTCCTCTATCTGCCGGTGGTACATACCGTGCAGGGGCCTGTCCTTCCATGATGGTTCCTCGTCTCCCTCCTCTTTCTTGGGTTTCTGCTGCCTGAGGTATTCACTGAGCACTCGGTCAGTTGGGGCCATCTTCCCAATGTATTCTTGGATGTTCCTTGTCTCATCCTGGACTGTGGTGCTGACACTCACCAGTCCCCGGCCCCCTTCCTTCCGCTTAGCGTACAGCCTCAGGGTGCTGGACTTGGGGTGAAACCCTCCATGCATGGTCAGGAGCTTTCTTGTCTTTATGTCAGTGGCTTCTATCTCCTCCTTTGGCCAGCCTATTACCCCAGCAGGGTACCTGATCACGGGCAGGGCGTATGTGTTGATGGCCCGGATCTTGTTCTTGTTCTTACCATTATATATATATATATATATATATATATAAAAACACCCAGCATGCCCCTGCGGACGGTTTATCCTTCAAGCTCGGGTCCTCTACCAGAGGCCTGGGAGCTTGAGGGTCCTGCGCAGTATCTTAGCTGTTCCCAGGACTGCGCTCTTCTGGACAGAGATCTCCGATGTTGTTCCCGGGATCTGCTGGAGCCGCACCTAGTGCTCCGATTACCACGGGGACCACCGTTACCTTCACCCTCCACATCCTCTCGAGCTCTTCTCTGAGCCCTTGGTATTTCTCCAGCTTCTCGTGTTCCTTCTTCCTGATATTGCTGTCATTCATCCCAAGAACACCATACCTACTGTGAAGCATGGGGGTGGAAACATCATGCTATGGGGCTGTTTTTCTGCCAAGGGGACAGGACGACTGATCCGTGTTAAGGACAGAATGAATGGGGCCATGTATCGTGAGATTTTGAGCCAAAACCTCCTTCCATCAGTGAGAACTTTGAAGATGAAATGAGGCTGGGTCTTCCAACATGACAATGATCCAAAACACACCGCCCGGGCAACAAAGGAGTGGCTCCGTAAGAAGCATTTGAAAGTCCTGGAGTGGCCTAGCCAGTCTCCAGACCTCAACCCCATAGAAAATCTGTGGCGGGAGTTGAAAGTCCGTGTTGCTCGGCGACAGCCCCAAAACATCACTGCTCTCGAGAAGATCTGCATGGAGGAATGGGCCAAAATACCAGCTACTGTGTGTGCAAACCTGGTAAAGACCTATAGTAAACGTTTGACCTCTGTTATTGCCAACAAAGGCTATGTTACAAAGTATTGAGTTGTATTTTTGTTATTGACCAAATACTTATTTTCCACCCTGATTTACGAATAAATTCTTTACAAATCCTACCATGTGGATTCATGGATTTTTTTTTTTTTCACATTCTGTCTCTCACAGTTGAAGTGTACCTGTGGTGCAAATTACTGACCTCTGTCATCATTTTAGGTGGGGGAACTTGCACAATCGGTGGCTGACTAAATACTTTTTTGCCCCACTGTATGTATGTATGTATGTATGTATGTGTGTGTGTGTGTGTGTGTGTGTGTGTATATATATATATATATATATATATATATATATTTATTTCACTTTTATAAAGGAAAACTTGTCTCAAAGTCACTTTCAAGAGAAAAACAGTAAAAAAAAGAAAAAAAGAAAAATTGATGTTATTCCAGTTGTAATTGTGTTTTCATTCTAATGCAAGTCCTAACATAACCTTCACTCGATGTTATCTTATCTCAAATAATGAAAAGTTTGCTAACTAGCAAAACATGCAGTCCTAGTACTTTGTTGAATTTCTGACTGTTAAAACAATACAAAAAACACCAATCTAGAGTATATTAAATCAGATGTTAAAGCCTTACAGTGTTATCACCGATGGCATGTAGTTAATGATATTTTTTAGCAATTGATCATACTTGCATTTTTAATTTAGTATTTTAACAAACTATTCCAACTGGAGCGCATGACAAAAATAGTATTAGAATATGCGTTATACTTTCCAATGCTACAAAACTTGTTCTGTTGTTAATAACTTAATATGTGACAATGGGAAACCACACTTCCAGCACTGTGAAAGTGAAGAAAAAGGCACTGTGAAAAATCCCTGGCTGTTTGAAACTGGAAGTCACTGGGAGGGGCTTTGGGGAGTTCTTACAGCAGTCACAGAAACCACTGTTTTACATGATTAGGGCTGTGCCTGCTAATGTGTCATTATCCAGTCCACTGAGATTGCTGAACGAGTTGTTAAAATAGAGATTTTAACATTTAATGAACAGCTGAATGGATTATTTTTCTTTTACCTTTAAGTGATTTTTTTTCAGTTGACTGGAACATATTACTTCTGAATCCCAAAAGGTTGATTCTGTTCATCTGGACGTAGCGTTTTCAGCGGGAGAAACGTTTCGTCACTCATCCAAGTGACTTCTTCAGTCTCAGCTGACTGCATAATTCCCCAACCTTATAAAGAGTACATTGCAAAATGACTGAAACTATCACCACTGCTTGAACAATGGACTGGGAGGTCAGTTCCTTGATCATTAATATGCAGATGACCATTGAATTACTGATCAAAGTCCATTGATCAAAGACTTGGTACTAATGAGTGGAATTCACAGAGAGTTGGGAAATGGCTGCAATCACAGCATTGTAAGATGGCGAAACGTTTCTCCCACTGAAAACCCAGAGGAACAGAATCAACCTTTTGGGATTTACTTACCTGGATGATTGAGCATGCATCAAGACATATTACTACTGAAGTAACTGTCCTAAGAAGGCTTCTCATTGCAATACGGTCATCTAGGAATCATCACGCTAATATGCTTTACCTGAATTCTTGGAAGATCAGTGTTTTTGTGAATGTGGGATTCTCTAATAAGGAGGTGACATTTTGACACATCTTATTACCTTGACAAACAGACTGAGTGATCTGGGTGGGATGTTCAGGTCTGTTTAGAGTGGTTTTCATCCTACATGTCTGGTAGGAGTTTTAGTGTGGCTGCAAACTAGATTATGACTGAATCTAGAGAGCTACTATGTGGAGTCCCTCAAGACTCCATGCTGGGACCTATTTTGTTTTTCATATATAGTCTTCCGTTAGACCAGATAATACAGCAGTTTAGTGATATGTCTTGTCATCTTTTTGCCGATGATATTCAGTTATTCTGCTCTTTTAAGCCTTCTGAATATTACAAACTGGTCGCTTTGATTAATTGCTTTACAAACGTAAAGCAATGGTAGAATAGCAACTACTTAAAGCTAAACCCAGATAAAACTGAAACTTTGATTATCGCGTCGAACAGTGCAATATCCGATATTAAAGACCAACTTTTGATTAAGATTTGTCCTTGGAGCATAACTTAAAACAGATTAAGTTGGTAGTAAAAAACAGCCTTTTTCATTTGTGGAACGATCGTGGCTCAAGAGCTGGGAGTTTGCCTTGTAATCGGAAGGTTGCTGGTTTGAGCCCCGGCTTGGAGAGTCTCAGTCGTTGTGTCCTTGGGGAAGACACTTCACCCGTTGCCTACTGGTGGTGGCCAGAAGGCCCGGTGGCGCCAGTGTTCGGCAGCCTCGCCTCTATCAGCGCGCCCCAGGGTGGCTGTGGCTACATGTAGCTTGCCATCACCAGTGTGTGTGAATGGATGGATGACTTTGGGGTCCTTAAGGACTAGTAAAGTGCTATACAAATACAGGCCATTTACCATTTACATCTCAAAGCTTAGATAAATGGTGTCAACTCATGCTTTTGTCTCTACAAGATTGGACTATTGTAATGATCTTTTTACTTTTGCTCAACAAGAAAGGGCTTGCTAGTCTACCGGTTGTCCAAATCTCTGCCGTGAGACTACTGACTCAATGTAACAGAGGAACTCATATAACCCCTGTTAGTCCACTAAAACCTTTAAGTGGTCCTCCACACACGCTTCAGAACTCGAGGAGACCGATCCAAGTTGTTGCACCCAGACTGTGGAATGCACTGTCTCTATTTCTAGTTTGGACTCGGTGGAGACTTTTAAAAAGCAGCTAAAGACATTTTTATTTCACAAAGCTTTTAATCAGACCAGATCTTAAATGCTTTTATAATGCATTTATGCTTGTGTTGTGTTTTGCTTTCTATCGTATTACTTTTCTTGTGAAGCCCTTTGTGACATTTGTCAGTGAAATGTGCAATATAAATAGACTTCACTTATTTTCTTACTTACTTCACATGCACTTAGTCATTAGACAAAGGAAGATGCCTGATGGATGAGACATGGCTGATTCTGTCCAATAGAAACACAATATAGGAAAGAATAAAGACAAAAAAGAAGACAAGAGGAAAGTTAAGTTTTAGCAGCATATTTGTTTTATTAAAGCAGAGGGTTGTAAAAACAATCTTTATCTTTTTTTTTCTTTTTTAAGTGTTTGTCTCATTCTTTTAGAACTACAATCAATTTAAAAATGAAAAAATATGGATTGGGCTCATAATACCTCATAATACTAATGTAATTAGTACTGGCACAATATCGTTTGGAGAAAGATGCAGAAGGTCTCCCAAAGTCACAGCTCTGATGTACAAGACAGATGATCGATAAGAAATGTTGTATTTATTCTGTCATGATTTTAAACACCAGGTCAGTACATTGCATTTAAAATTTCAACAAATAATTGTTTTCTGGAAGGAAAGATATTTGCAAAATAAATGGCATAATAGATAAATTATAAGCCAAACAATGTGTTTTCTGTTCAAATTAATGCATGTCTGCAGATTTAGATGGATTATTCATTAAATGAAGCTGGGTACCTTAGTTCTCCTGATTGAAACAAAACAAAAGAAACAAAAAAACAACAACAACATAATGTTAAAACCTACAAGTAAATTAATTTTGCACATAATCCCAATGTCCTAAACTAAAGGCAAATGTGTTGAGCTCATTTTTTATAATCAGCTTGGAGCACAAATATAATCAGATATATAAATAGATATATGGATATATGAACAGTGTTTGTTAAAAAAAATAAACCCTCTGAAGTTTCTTCAGATATGTTTCTTTTCTATAATGACCATAGATCAACAACAAGATAATTCCTTGTTTGAGGAAACCAGGGGGTTGTAGGCAATCAGATAAGCCTTCTAATCAACAAGCTTAAAAAGCTGACCACTCAGTTGCTTGCTGGGTGGTGGCAATGATTTTCAATTAGCTTAATTATAGTGTGCACTGAATAACAAGTTGGTGATAAACAGTAAAGTTTGACGTGTGATACAAAGTTATTTGTTTCCGCACTGAATTAACACTACAACAGTGTCCATACAACACACAGCAGAACTTTTAGAAATTTTTTTTTTTAGACTTGAGAAGTTAATCACTTAATCAGAATTAATCTGTGGAAAACACAGTCTATTTCCATGTCCATTTCGAATATGATAGTAGGTAGCATAAAAGTCAGGCAATACAACCTCATAATAATATTTACAATCCACAAGAGAACAGGTCAGATGCTCAGGGTTTAGCAAAAAACCCCAGAAACTGTTGCTTATAGATCTTATATATATAGACTTCTCCCAGGCTCTTAAGTGTAAAACAAATGTCTTTATTCACAGCAAAAGCTGAGCTATTCTTTCTCACAAATAAAAATAATTTCAAATGAGATTATAATTTTAATGTTTTGTTCTGCAATTATAGGTCAACAGGAGAGAGAAGCTTCTGCTAATGTTTTTTTATGGTCTTGAAGATGCAACTAGAGTTTAATGTGTTATTCTTTTGAAATTACTTTCCTTATAAGAATAAAATTTTTCGTGATGAGTCATCATAATGATGCTCTTGACTTTCTGTATCATAATGGTCTGTTGCTGCTGATACAATAAAAACTTAAGAAGAACATTCATATATATTTGACATAAAACAGAGACTCATGTTTACCACAGAGTATATGTACTCTGGAGAACATGCAAACACTGACAGACCACGGCCTGGTGGGGGAATTGAACTCAGGACCTTCTTGCTGTGAGACAACAGTGCTAGCCACCGTGCCACCATGCTGCCCTGTATGAGGACTCTGTCCTTGCTGGATTATAAAAATTCACATTTGGACCTGATTTTTCATTTAACTGTTCCAAATGCTGGAGAAAAACAATATAAATAAATAGTGAAGAAGATAAAAATATTGTGAGCTTTTAATGACAATGCCAGGTATTAGAGAAGCAGAGGTTCATTGACCTCACATATGTAACCCAGATTTGTTAAACCTCAGTCAAACTCTTCTCACTTCAAACTTTCTCTTCTATTCTTTGTTCTATTTTCTGTAGAAATTGTGTATGCTCCTTGGCCTGTAAATGCTGTTCATTAAAAACAAATGTACATAAATTTGTCTGTAGTGTCCACAGTCTAGACTGCCCAACACTGTTAAACACTAAAGTACACATTCCTGGGAACAGACAATATTATGCTTGCCTTTTTTATAATTCCTTTTTGATGCTCAAATTGTCAAGTTTTCTAAAAAGATTAAATAATAATAATAGTAATATTGATAAAATTATTAGCCTGAGTTTTACTCTGTAAAGGAAACATGCATTCTCATGTGAATAAAGGCTCATCTCTGTGACAGTGTACAGGTTGCAAACATTAATGTTGTCCCTCTTAGCTGATCTGTAGTGACAGCTTGCTGTAAACTTAGCAGAAAGAAAACAGATCCTATATGAAACTGCTCATGGCAACGTTTATGGATTTATACATTGTTTTCTGCACGATGCCTACTGATAAATAATGCAGTGCAGAGTGATAAGAGTTTTATTCCCAACCTCAAGTTCTTTTTTTTCTTCCCCCCTCTGGTTAATCCAGCCAACCTGCCACATGATAGACTGTTGTAATATATAACACAACTACTGAAAATCCACTTACCCCAAGTGTCTGAGTAAGGTGTTCAGCCAACACGTGCCACCTGAACAATGTTTACTGTCACCTGGGATTTATTGTACAAGATCATCGTTTTCATGAAACAGTACTGCAGAGAGTGAGTTTTATTCTTACAGTCTCTCATTTTGTGCTTTGATGACGATAGAGGAGAGGGCTGTAAAATACATCAATGCCAAATGCTATTTAACTGGGTTGAGCTTTGGTGACTGTAAACGCTAAAGTTCACAATTTGCATCGCTGTCATGCTTGTTAAAACACTCACCTCTGAGGTTGAGGACATAGTTAGCCTGAAAGATGACACTCCCATCAGGATAGAAATGTTCATTGACAGAATAAAGTTAATAACTCTCATTGGATTTGGAAATATTTCCTATTGCAGCTTGTTAATGATGTGGTAATATTGGGGTAATTTGATGTAAACAAAGTAATAACATGAAAATAGCAAGTTATTACCACTCAATTAATAATATCCAAGTAATGATCATATATCAATAGCTCTTGATATAGTATTATATGAGTAACAGTGTGATAACCTAACAATAAGTGGGTAATATATATGCATTGACATTTTGATATACTGACTTGTGGTAGTAAACTCATAATAAAAAGGTAATATTTGCTGATGCTTTAAAATATTAGGATACTGTTATCATATTATGATGATGGAATTAATACTACCAAATAGCATTTTTAATTTTTCTTAGTTTATAGGTAACAATGTTTAATATTGGGACTTAATGACTGTAAACATGGAAGTTCCTATCTAACCCATCAAAGGTATCTTAAATAAATCTGATTACCTTAAAAGATATGTATTAGTTGACATGCAATAACTAGGAATGAGGGACTTAAAATGCAAAACTACACGGTTCTGCTACATTTCATTGTAATATTTCTTATTTGCACCAGAAAATGTGTCTATGGACATGAATGGTATAATCGTGACTCAAACATAGGTGTTATGGTTACTTAATATTACACCACTTGTAAGTAAATAATTTTTATACAGCTTTAAAGTGTGAATGATGGTATAAGTTAAATCATCATAGCTCACAAACAAACAACACTTATTGATGTGCAAACACACATTTTTGCTCTGTGTACTGTGATCACGCCTCAATACCTATGAAGGGAAATAAAAACTATTTATTACAATATACTTTAGGATCATATACTTTAAGTAAGATGAACTTACTTATCTATTACTAATAAAGTAATTTATCTAAAAGTGAATTAGAGTGGTCATCTGCCTCCACTATGTGTGGTGAAGGGAATCCAATGAGAAAGAGAAAACATGAACACATGAAAATCAAGTCTTGCCACTATACATCCTCCTTGTATGAGTTTAATCATTTTTAGAGGTAATTGGTCTTATATGTTTGTGATTAAATTTTAGAAGCTTGCATAAAGGCTGTTTATATCTTGCACTACTAATGAAACCATTCCAGCGATGGGAAACGGGAATGTGAGGTATTTAATATTCAGAAACTTGGTGAGCTTAATAAGGCCAAAGGCAAACAGCAAGTGTGATACCAGTGCTTCTCAAAATATATCAGAATATAATTTAAGAAATACTTCTTTATTTTGATTTGATTTAAAAAGATACACTTTTAAAATTTTTCTATATACGTTACATGTGATGTGAAATATTTCAAGCTTCTTGTTTTAACTTGTTAAAACCCTCCACAACGAGGACAAGCCACAGAATGTCATTCCTGAAAAGGCTGTCTGTTTGAAGAGTGCTCTATTGAAGCATGCTGCATTAATGCAGTAATTCATAGCCAATAGGCCCAGTTGTGTGTGTGTCTTACACATTTCCTGTTAGCCTACTGTGAGGTGCAAAGTATCAATTTCCAAGTAAAAATGAATTTATTTTGGCGTGAAGTCCTAGTGTTGGACACCAGTCTAAGATTAGTTATGTATCCTAATTGCTGAAGTGAACTTAGGCATTCCATAAGGCAATCTGGGAGAACTTTATAATAATTTCAGTCATTTGTGACAATTTCTCCTGTAACGATGAGAATTTCTCAAACTCAGCTTTATGAAAATTTGTAAACATTAGATGACTGACATGTTTCAGACAACTTTACAAAGATGAACACTCACACCAAAATCTCATGGTTCAGATTCAACTGGCTATTTAACTGTCGTCTCACCTAATCTGCCTGATTAATAAAGTGGCATTGCAGCTCTTGGATAACCATCAGCAGAGAAATATGCAATGTTATCTCAAAGATTCTGGGTTTAAATCTTCCTAAGGCTTTCTGTGTTTGCATATTATTCCTATGCATATGCACTGTAGTTTTTTTCTGGGCACCATGGTTTCTCTTTCATATACCGGTGACATGCTAGATCAGGGGTGGGCAATTCCAGGCCTCGAGGGCCAGTGTCCTGCAGGTTTTAGATCTCACCTTGGGTCAACACACCTGAATCACATGATTAGTTCGTTACCAGGCCTCTGAAGAACTTCAGGACACATTGAGGAGCTAATTTAGCCATGTAGATCAGCTGTGTTGGTTCAAGGACACATCTAAAACCTGCAGGGACACCGGCCCTCGAGGCCTGGAGTTGCCCACCCCTGTGCTAGATGCTAGATGAACTGGCAAGGCAGGTAACATGTAACTCTTACTCTGTCCTTTCTAAGTTTAAGAACCCCGGTGGGAACAGAAGTGGTGTCTCAGACTACTTTCATCTTGGTTGGTTTCCTGCTGGGTTGTATTTTGTTTATGGCAGTTGTCTTAGCCCACGCCCCTGTCTGTTGGTCCGTTACAGCCCTGACACTCAACAACGAAAGAGGCTCAGTCTGGCTGTTTGGCTTGACGGTAAGGATAATGATCACATGGATATACATGCTATGCATCAGTGGCTGTTGGGCCACACTCCTGAGTGCACTATGAACTTTTGCACTGGAAGGTTGCAATTGTATGTAGACATTAAACTGGATTGTGTACTCATGTAAGAGAGAGAGCTGAATATGTGTGAGGTATGAAATATACAACATTGCAATGGTAACCAGTGTGCACTGTTTAATTCAGATATGTTGATCATCTAATCTCATACAAGTAATTAGACTCCACCCACACGCTTCATGTGGAAAATTTTTCAAAGGCCAAAGAGAAATTACTCGATGCTTTTTGAGAAAAAGTAGTCTTTCTGGCGATTATTCTTCCATCAAATAAGTAATTATTATTCATTCAACACTCACACATTACTCCGCTGATTGAAGAAGTGGTTAGAAATGGTTATGATTTTCCCACAATGCTGCACCAAGTGCATGAATTCTAGAACATCTGGTAGTCATTAGAAAAGCAACCAAATCAGTTCATCTATGTGTCTACTCATCAGTCTCTCTGATTAGTGTCACAATGATGGCACAGTGATAACATAAAAGCGCGCTGATCCACACAGGTATGCACATGGGTGTTCACTGCTCGTAGACCCAAATTACACCTTTCTTGGCTGCTACTTTGAAGCACATCTGTCCTGCGTGCTGCACTACAACATTGAATATTTAGTATTTACTGCTGTTTACACTTAGCTAGATTAATGCGATGGTGTTGTGTTTAGTATGTTGCTTTGTTTTTTTTTTTGTCTTTTTTTTGCTTGTTTTCTATTCTTCTCTCAACAGGTGATCCAGGAGATTTTTTTTTCTCCCCCCCCTTTCTCACTGTCCCTCTCCCCTTCTGTTTTTCCTTTCTTTCCTCTTTCTTTCTCCCTTTCCTATCCCTCACTCATGTCTGTCCCGTCTGTAACATCTGAAAATAAAATATAATAAATAATAAAAACAAAGATCGACCAAATGGACCAATACGGCAATGCCACGATGATCCATTTGGCAAAGTAAATCCATTGGGTATCCTTGTTGGTCTTCAGACAACAATTCTGATGGCTAAAGAACCAAATGGGACAGGCGAGAAAAAAAAAAAAAAAAAAAAAAAAAAGATTAACCCTCCACATGCCAATAGAAGAATACTAGAATGTTTCAGATAGCTGATAATTCCAAAAGAAAGGGAGATATAGGTTGGTGGATTTAGAGCAATAATTCCATCCTCTGTACCTGAGTCATGTGTGTGTAAGATATCACATGACTCCCTACTGTATGTGCAAGCACTTGGGCGACAGTGGGAAAGAAAAACTGCCTTTTAACAGGAACAGACCTCTGGCAGAAACAAGGTCAGGGAGGGCAGACATCCACCGACACCTGTTTGGAGTGAGGAGGAGGAAGACAGGACAAGCACACTGTGGAAAAGAGCCAGGAATTAATAATAGCTAATGTTTAAATGCAGTGGTGTATAAAAACATATGAAGTAGATCACAACAGGCTGTTGTTTTAAACTTAAAGTCACTCACACTGGTATTCTTAAAACTAAAATCTTAATTATGCTAAATATTATGGGGATACTGCTCTTTGGAGTGTATCAGCACAGCCATGGGACTATTTTTACTCCTATTCTGAACAAACATTCTCCTGCAGCTTGTTACTCCAGCATAATCTCGCTGTCACTATGAATTCACCTTCAGTTCATTTGAGTTTGCAGGATGGAGGCACTTTGATGTTGTGGTTTATGAACGTGGAAAGAAGCTAATTGTGATTCAAGCTGTGGTCCCTGTTTTAGAGAAAATAGACTCTCAGCAGTCAGAGCACATAAGAATATTGTTATGTATTCTCTCTCTCTGTTTATCCTTTCTTCTTCTTCCATTCCTGTCTTTTCAGTTAAGTACCTGTGCTTAAGTGTCCATTTTCTGGGTATCAAGTGCTAACACGTTCTGAGTCTTCAGACACAGTGATGCCATCCATTACTGTTTCTAATGCAATCTGTTGTAACCTATTGTAAATTAGCAGGCCAGATACAGTTCTGCTGATCAAATGGAAGAAGTTGTTCCAGCGCTGTGCATCTTTGCACACTTGTATGCAGGTTAGCGAGAGATGAGACGCGAACGAGAAACAGTTCCAGAGCTTTGTATTAATAATGTCCCTGACTAGTCAGTATTAGTAGCAGGTTGGTGATTAAATTGAAAAACACAATGAGAAACAAACTTGTGACAGACATTTAATCTAACATTAATAAAACTGACTTTAGTTTCTCTTCAGAAAGTAATCTAATCAATGCACAATCCCTATAGCCATACTCTTGGAGCATGACTGTGGTTTTATCGGAGTGTGTAACTTTGAGGTTTCCTCATAATCCACAATAGATGAAAAACGTTCACATTTACATTCACAAGAGTGGGTTTATTCTCTGGGTAGCTACTGGAACAAAGTTTCCTTAACAATAAAAATGTCTCTTTTTTAGCATTTTGTGCGCACGTTATACCTATTTCGTGTCCTCGAAATAGTGTTTCGTGGCCACAATTTATTTATTTTTTGGACCATGTCAAAAAAAAAAAAAGAAAAGAAATATGTATGTGTGTGTGTGTGTGTGTATGTGTATGTATATATATATATATATATATATATATATATATAAACCAGCTGCTAGTTAACGAGAGACACCCGGAATGGCTAACCGAAGGTCGGACGGTCCTGATCCCCAAGGACCCCAAGAAGGGACCGGTCCCCTTCAACTACCAACCAATAACCTGCCTCAGTACTACATGGAAGCTCCTGTCAGGCATCATATCAGTTAAGATGAACAGGTACATGGGTCAATACATGTGCGGGGCACAGAAAGGGATTGGCAAGAATACCAGAGCCGCAAAACACCAGCTACTGGTAGACAGAACAGTCAGCCGAGACTGCAAGACCAGACTGACCAACCTGTGCACTGCCTGGATTGATTACAAGAAGGCCTATGACTCAATGCCCCACAGCTGGATACTGGAATGCTTAGAATTGTACAAGATCAACAGGACCCTAAGAGCCTTCATCAGAAACTCAATGGGGATGTGGCGTACAACACTAGAGGCCAACTCCAAGCCCATAGCACAAGTCACCATCAAGTGCGGGATCTACCAAGGAGATGCTCTGTCCCCACTGCTGTTCTGCACAGGCCTGAACCCCCTCAGTGAGATCATTAACAAGACTGGCTACGGATACCGACTACGGAACGGAGCAGTTGTCAGCCACCTCCTGTACATGGATGACATCAATCTGTATGCCAAGAGTGAACGAGACATCGACTCACTGATCCACACTACCAGGCTATACAGCAGTGACATTGGAATGTCGTTCGGACTGGAGAAGTGTAGTCGGATGGTAACAAAGAGAGGGAAGGTAGTCAGAACTGAGGGGATTGAACTACCAGAAGGCAACATTGCAGACATAGAGGACAGTTACAAGTACCTGGGGATCCCACAGGTGAATGGGAACCATGAAGAGGCCGCTAGAAAAGCTGCAACCACCAAGTACCTGCAGAGGGTCAGGCAAGTCCTGAGGAGTCAGCTGAATGGTAAGAACAAGATCCAGGCCATCAACACGTACGCCCTGCCCGTGATCAGGTACCCTGCTGGGGTAATAGGCTGGCCAAAGGAGGAGATAGAAGCCACTGACATAAAGACAAGAAAGCTCCTTACCATGCGTGGAGGGTTTCACCCCAAATCCAGCACCCTGAGGCTGTACGCTAAGCGGAAGGAAGGGGGCCGGGGACTGGTGAGTGTCAGCACCACAGTCCAGGATGAGACAACGAACATCCAAGAATACATTGGGAAGATGGCCCCAACTGACCGAGTGCTCAGTGAATACCTCAGGCAGCAGAAACCCAAGAAAGAGGATGGAGACGAGGAACCATCATGGAAGGACAGGCCCCTGCACGGTATGTACCACCGGCAGATAGAGGAGGTAGCTGATATTCAGAAATCCTACCAGTGGCTGGACAAAGCTGGACTGTAAGACAGCACAGAGGCACTAATCATGGCAGCACAAGAACAAGCTCTGAGTACAAGATCCATAGAGGCTGGGGTCTATCACACCAGGCAAGACCCCAGGTGCAGGCTGTGTAAAGATGCCCCAGAGACAATCCAGCACATAACAGCAGGGTGCAAGATGCTAGCAGGCAAGGCATACATGGAACGCCATAACCAAGTGGCCGACATAGTGTACAGGAACATCTGTGCCGAGTATAACCTGGAAGTCCCGAGGTCAAAATGGGAGATGCCCCCAAGGGTGGTGGAGAATGACCGAGCTAAGATCCTGTGGGACTTCCAGATACAGACGGACAAAATGGTGGTGGCTAACCAACCGGACATAGTGGTGGTAGACAAACAGAAGAAGACGGCCGTAGCGATCGATGTAGCGGTTCCGAATGACAGCAATATCAGGAAGAAGGAACACGAGAAGCTGGAGAATTACCAAGGGCTCAGAAAAGAGCTCAAGAGGATGTGGAGGGTGAAGGTAACGGTGGTTCCCGTGGTAATCGGAGCACTAGGTGCGGTGACTCCCAAGCTAGGCGAGTGGCTCCAGGAGATCCCGGGAATAACATCAGAGATCTCTGTCCAGAAGAGCGCAGTCTTGGGAACAGCTAAGATACTGCGCAGGACCTTCAAGCTCCCAGGCCTCTGGTAGAGGACCCGAGCTTGAAGGATAAACCGCCCGCAGGGGCGTGCTGGGTGTTTTTTGTGTTTTATTTATTATATATATATATATATATATATATATATATATATATATATATATATATATATATATATATGAGAGAGATATCTCTATCCACACGTGTTCAACTACATTTTGCAATGTCACAACCTTGCTCGTAAGACAGTGATAATGGGATGGATATACTATTCAGCAGTTCAAGGAAGTAGTTTATTAACGAAACTTAAATACAAAGTTAATGAGGTGTCCAAATCAGTAAGGTCACTTGTGTAGGTTGTGCGTGGGTGTAAAAATGTGTGTGGGAGGGAGTTCTGGTATATTTAAAAATAAAAAAAAACTCAAAATCAACCAGCGATATTTAGACAAGAGGACAAAGCTGGATGTCATGTTGATGGTTTTCTGGTAGACGTAGAGTGCAGACTTGCAAATGCAAAGTTCAGTGCATTTATTTACAGTGAATGACTCAATAAAAAATGACAACAGAAAGACTTTGCATTTAGTGGTTAGCTGAAGCTCCTAAACAGACAGATCTACAACTTCCCAGTCACAGTCATGAGACATCTGCAGTTTAAACAGATCCTCAATCCTTCTTTCCACTAGATCACTCTCACAGTATTACTCACACCCAGGGCCAGACATCATGTGCAGAATGGAACAGAAGGTTAGCTGCAGTATCTCTTGCCAAAGTGGACACAAGTGCAGACATTTGGAAGCCAATTCCACTAAATGTTTTTAGCTTTTAGCTAACAATCCAAAATGGACGGCTTCCTCCAGCTTAAGTAGAAAACAGCTGATCACACAATCACTCACAGGTGAGGTAATCAGCCCAGGTGCTGACAGGCAGGAGCTGGAGGGAGACCCACCTCTAAAACACAAGTTCTGAGTTTTGCACACAAACAGAGACACAGAGAGAGAAAACAAGTGTGAGAGAAGGATCGAGAGCAGCGGGTCGGCCGGGAGGATGGAGGAATATGATACTGAATTCAGAAAGAAGAACATCCTATCACACATTTGTTGGGTGGAATCTATATTATTTATTTAAGAGTTGCTTTGCGCCACATATATAATTTCAATTAACGTATCAGCAGGTAACGATTTAAAATGTCAAAATATATTTATGAGTCAAATCATGTGAACAAGACTTCATCATAGTATTATTATATAATAACACACAACATCAGCCTTTGGCTAAATCATTTTTGTGTTGCATTGTGACATTTTCACAATGCAATGTTTAGTACCATCTAGAAAACAATATGGCTTTCAAAATGTTACAACCCTAGAAGGATTCTGTGCCCCTGTGGGCGTGTCTATCGCTCTATCCTGCTGAATGGAACTGCCCTTGGCAGCTGACTCCAATCAGCAATTACTGTAGGCACTCAGGCCAGTGAAAAGAGAGCTGCAGTGCCAGAGAGCCTTTGTCCTTGCATCATGTGAGCTGTCTGGTAGTCTGTGACCACTTTTTCTTTGATCCCATATTTGCGACATGTTAGGATTTGTTACATTTATTTATTTTAGGTAGTTTATCAGCTGGAATGTCTGGGGATTAGCATGCCTGTTACAGTGATGTGAATGGCTAACTTTTTTTTTTTTTTGTGTGTGTCCCGTTTGGATCTTTAGCCATCAGAATTGTTGTCTTAAGGCCAAGAAAGATGCCAAGCGGATTTATTTTACCAAGTGGATCATCATGGCCTTGCCATATTGGTCCATTTGATTGACCTTTATTATAATTATGAATTTATTTTATTTTCAGTTGCTACAAACGGGACAGACATGACTGGGGGATAGGACAGGGAGAAAGAATGAAAGAAAGATAGGGAGAGAAAGAAAATCAAACAAACAAACAAACAAAACAGAAAAAAAAAACAGAAGAGAAAGCAAACAACAAAGAGCAACATAATAAAAAGAACAGCACCATCACAATAAACTAGCTAGCAGTAGATAACAGTAGATACTAAATAATAAACGATATTGTCCAGCACGCAAGATAGACAGCGCACAGTGTGCTTTGAGGCAGCAGCCAAGAAAGCTGTAGTCCGCGTCTGTGAACACCCGTGTGTACACCTGTGTGCATACCTGTGTGGATCAGCATGCTTGTATTCCAAAGGTTTCTCCATATAACGATCTGCTAGGAAGTGTGGGGAGCCATAGCCCCGTCCACCAGGGTATGAAGCAGGTATGGAGGAGATCCAGGCCCCAGATATCCAGAGGCCCCAGAGTACAAGGACCCGAGGAGGACCACCAAAGGGGGGGAACCGTGCCACCCTCCTGGGAAGAGCTGAGTAGAGCCCCAAAGGAGAGGTCACCCCGCAGCTACGGAGCAGAGGTCAGAGGGGGTTGCAGTGGCGTGCCCACGGGCTAACTTATTGCTCAATGCAATCTTTAATCTTTATGCACTCTCTGTCTATCTTGCTGATTAATATGCAAAGGGCCCTTTTTTACCGCCCAAGGATCCATCTATTTGTAGGTCAGTTCAGTACATCTGATTTTCATTGTTGCTGTCCTTGACACAACTGCCATCATGCTGAAGAATCTTGAATGAAAATGGTAATATCTCGATATAAGACCAACAAACTCACCCAATAAATGTTGTCTTTCCTTCTTTTCTGTCACTTTAGTTCCCAGCCTCAAAGAAAATCTATTAAGGGTTAGAGATCATTTAAATGTTCGTGTTTTAATTAAAATGGGTTAATGTTTTAATTAAAATATACAGTAATTTTTAATAACAGCTATGGTAGAAAGAAAGAACCCTCGCTTTCAATTCGAAGGTTTTTCAATCGAGACATAATAATAAAAAGGAAAAGACAAGAAAATAACCTCAAATGAAAAATACAACCTCAGATAAACAACAGCACATATTGTAAGTAAGTAAGTAAGTAAAACTTTATTTATATAGCACCTTTCAAGATAAAAATCACAAAGTGCTTCACAGAAGCTAAAACCTAAAAATAAAAATCAACCAAAAGCAAGTTTAAAAAGATGAGTTTTTAGCTGTTTTTTAAAAGCGACCACTGAGTCCACAGATCTCAGGCTCAAAGGGAGAGAGTTCTACAATCTGGGGGCCACAGTTACAAAAGCATTGTCGCCTTTTGTTTTCAGCCTTGTGTGCTGGACAGCAAGCAAGCCCTGGTCACATGACCTCAGGGACCTGCTGGGAATGTATGGATGTCAAAGTTCACTTATATATGTTGGTGCTTGTCCATGCAGAGCCCTGAAACTCAAGTTCAAAACCTTAAACTGGATTGTGAATTTAACGGGGAGCCAGTGCAGCTGAATCAGCGGGGGTGTGACATGGGAAAACTTGGAGGACTTGGTCAGAAGCTTTGCAGCAGCGTTCTGAACAACTTGCAGATGCTCCAAAGAGGCTTTACATAAACAAGTAAACAAAGAATTACAATAGTCCAGACGAGATGAAACAAATGCATGAATGACAATTTCTAATTCGGAGCGCGATACAATGGGACTCAGCTTAGCAATGTTTCTCAAGTGATAAAAACAGGAGCGAACCAGAGATTTTACATGGGCATCCAAAGTCAGAGCTGAGTCAATACTAACACCAAGGCTTTGCAAATGTAGCAAGTGGACCCAAGTTTTCCATAACACTAGGTACAAAATTTTTAGGAGCACAAACAAGAACTTCAGTCTTCTCCTCATTTAGTTGAAGAAAGTTTCCAGCAATCCACCATCTAATGGAGTCTATGCACTTATGCAAAATCTGTAGCTTGGAAACATCATGGGGATTAAAGGAGATATATAACTGAATATCATCTGCATAGCAGTGATACAAAATGTCCTCAAAGTGCTCAATAAGTGTTGAAGAGTAAGTAAATACAGTAAGAACAATAAAGGCCCCAAAACTGAACCTTGTGGCACACCATAGGCAAGAAAAGTAGAAGAGGAACTGTACTTAGAGGTAGCCACAGAAAAGGATCGTTCATGCAAATAGGATTCAAACCAGTCCAAAGCAGCCCCTGATATACCCACCCAGTGTCTCAGCCTATCTAGCAGAATATGATGGTCCACAGTATCAAAGGCGGAGGTCAGGTCTAACATCAACAGAATGGAGCATTCTCCTGCATCACATCTCACCAAAGATGGAGACTCTAAGTGTGTAGTGTAGTTTCAGTAGAGTGAGCTCTACGAAATTCCAGATTGGAATTTATCCAGAATGCTGTATTCGTCTAGAACAGCTATAAGCTGCTTAGCCACAACCTTTTCTAAAATCTTAGCAATGAACGGTAATTTTGAAATCGGTCTGTAGCTACTGAGAAGAGAAGCATCAAGCTTAGTTTTTTTTAACATTGGGTGAATAACAGCATTCTTACAATAAACAGGGACCTGACCAGAAACCAGTGAGGTATTGATAATTGTGACCACACAGGGACCAATAGACTGAAAGACATTTTTAAACAAAGATCCAGATAAAATATCAAGAGAGCAGGAGGATGCTTTCATTGAATTAACTAACTTGACCAGCTCAGGTAAGGACACCGGAGCTTGTCTAGTTTTCACAGGACAAACATTGTCTAATATAGAAAGACAATAATTATTAAAAAGATTTGTTAAAAAATGAACATCTTTATAAGGAAATAAAACTAAATTAAAAGCATCGGAAAATTTAACAGCAGTAGAGGAAGTTAAGATGCGAGAGCGAACCACATGTCGAATAGGAGAGAGGGACAAATGAAAAGACAGATTAAAAAGAATACAATGATGATCCGAAATAAAAATGTCATGAACCGAAGTTCCGTGCGCAAGCTGGACCCAGAAGCAGAACACACACACCAGGGTAGGAGGGAATAAAGAAAGCAAATTTATTATAACTAAAGGTGTCCCGTGAGGGTAGCCGAAAAAACAACGTATGGAACCAGAAGAAACCGAGGGACTGGGGAGGTGAACTGTGCAGGGAACGCCGAGAGCGGGGCTGTGAGAAGCTGCAAAACAAAAGAGAAACAGATTACTGGGGTGCGGAAAAAAGGCAGCATACGAGGGAAGGTGGAGTATGCGTCTTACGGAGGTAGCCGGGCTGAGTGAACCAGAGGGGGGGGGGCTCCAAAAGGGTCGAGACGGCGAGGCTGATAGTGCTTCCGAATCTCAGGCGGACAGGTGGACAGGCAGGTGGCTCGCAAAAACGCCGAGTTGTGATCTGAGTACACAGGGTAAAACAGAGTCAGTTCCAATGGACAATTTGTCATAAGGGTTTTTCCCGCAGGTGTACGTTACCGCTGAGAGGCGACTACGGACTGGCGTGGAGCAGCAGGTAGGGCAGGATTAAATAGTCCACCTGGTGATCGCCTGGGATGGGATGCAGGTGTGGGGTTAGCAGCCATGCCCGTGGGCGTGGGCATCCCAACAGCACCCCGGACGCCGGGCCGCGGACCATGACAAAAAATGTCCTCGGTACAAATAAAATCAATGTTTAAACCTAAAGTAAAAACGAGGTCCAGTGTGTGCCCTTTGGTGTGTGTGGGACCAGACACATGCTGAGTAAAATGAAAAGAATCCATGACGCTAAGGAAACCTCTAGCAAAGAGGTCAGAGTCATTATCAACGTGTATATTAAAATCCCCAACTATAACCAGTCTGGACAGCTTCAAAGTCGAGGATAAAAAGTCACTGAACTCCTTTAAAAACATACTGTTTAGGCCAGGTGGACGATACACTACAGCGCAGTAAAATAGATCTTTATTTCCAATTCTAACCAGCTGTAGTTCAAAGGATGAAAAATGTCTGACCAACACTGCGCGATAGTAAAACCGGCTTCCAAACACCGCAGCGACACCTTCTCCTTGACCCGACGTCCGAGGCTGGCTGATGAATGAGTACCCACTCGGAGAGAGTTCGATGAAGGATGAAAAGTCACCATCGCGCTGCCAGGTGTCATTGTGTCATTGTTTATTAAACAAAAACTGAGCAACAATTAAAATGCAATGTGTGAAAATCTTAGAACACGCCTGATTCTCTAGCTTGTAGAAAGACCTCTAGCAGTAACTTGAAGTACCTTGAAGATTTCCGTGTGACTCTCAGTATCGTTCATCATTGTGGGAGAATTTTAGCTTGCTTTTCTTTAAGATGTTCAGCTACATTAAGTTCAGTTCTTGATGTTTGTGGGCATTCCTTCATGCACAGCTTTCATAAGGTCCAGCCACAGCATTTTAGCTTTGTACTCTGAACTAAGCCATTGATTCTTTTCTTTTTGAGACATTTTTTGTAGATTTGCTGCTGTGCTTTGAATCATTGTCCTGTTGCATGGTTCAGTTTATACCAGGCTTTAGATTTCACACAGATGGCCTCATATTTGACTTTAGTCATATAGAGGAATTCTTGGTCTACTCAATAACTGCAAAGTGCCCAGGTAGATCCTGTGGTTGCAAAACAAGACCAAAATCATCACCCCTCCACCTGCTTGACAGTTTGTATGAGGTGTTTGTCCAATATGCCGTGTTTGGTTTTTGTCAAATATACCTCTGTGCATTATGACCAAACATCTTTTCTTTGGTCCCAAAAGGACAGAAGTCTTGTGGTTTGCTCAGATGTACCTTTGCTAACCTAAGCCATGTTCTTTCTGGAGAGAAGCTTTTTGCCTGACAACCCTTCCAAAGGCACACTTGCTCAGTCATTTTTTAAATTATACTGTCGGGAGTTTTAACATGCTAACGGAGACCTGTAGAGTGTGAGATGTAGCTCTTAGGTTTGTTTGGGCCACTTCATAGAATTTACCCGCAAACAGTCTAAACTGAGGTGCAGGGGGTGGAATTTCTTTGTGATGGTTCTGAAGTGCTGTCACTAGTCATTAACTTGCATTTCCACAGCAATTATCAGTACTGTTAAAAAAAAAAAAAAAAAAAAGCTCTATTTTTTGTGCAGCAACTGGAAGAAGTTTCTGTATTTATTTTTTTTTTTTGAGTCAGTTCCATTTAAAATGGGAATTTGCCTGGGCCAAGTCAATAGTTTTCTTTTATAAGCGCAAATATATGAAGCATAATTTTCCACCACATTTCATTTTGGTTTTTCAAATAACCCACAATGTTTTTCTTACCTCTGCAGTCCAGAATGAGATGTTCAGACGGCTGCCTGCTTGTTATTGTAATTTTGTTTTTCCACTGTGCTTTATTTAAAAAACGAATGACTAAATGTTCCTGAAAAGTTTTCTCAACGACTAAGACGCAGTTATTATTCTTCTGTTGACCACTGAGCTTACAAATGCACAGTAAAACAACAGAATTGCAACATACAGATTTTAGTCACAAGTAATTAGAAAAATGATGGATGGAATATACAGAAAGGCAGTGTGATTGCATTGCTTACAGTTTGACCAACAGCCACGTCTCTTTGGGAAGCAGCAGGCTCATTTTTCTGACTGTAACAGAAACCTGATTTTTCTTATGTAGTTGATTAATTAAACTTGTGTTGTTTTCAACTCTGTGCACATTATGTTGAACACAGTCCTGTCTCTTGTGAGTCTACAATACAAATGAGTAGCTTAAAACAAGAGGTGAATATAAATTAATAAAATCTACCATGAGGTCTGGTTTTCTAGGCCCGCAGACGGAAACAGTGAAAAACAAATGGTTATGAGCATAGTACAAGGAAAAATAACAGCACCGCCTTTGTATGTTTAATTTAAAAGTGACAAACCACTGATGACTTACTGGTTCATTTCTGCCTTGTTACATAAACTGCGCTGGGTCTTCTTGCATAAGCGGCTTATTAAAAAGAAGCTGCTTAAAATGGTAGATATACTGGAGTAGAGAGTTAGAGGTGATTAATCAGTGTCGGGTCTAGTGTTGCTTCAATAAAATAAAAAAAATCACAAATACTGCACAACTGGATGATGTCGTTTTTTTACAGTCAGGTACACCAAGGAAATTACAAGGCTAATATGAATGGGGTTTCACCACCAACCTAAAAGATAAAAAACAAGACCAGAAATATCTCTGCATCTTAAGATAGGCAGCTAGTTTGATGAAAAAAAGAGAAAAGCCATGCACACCTACTTTTCTCATGAGAGCTAGAGGGATTTCTGTTTCCATATCTCAAAGATTTTTCATCATGCTTGAGACAGACTGCATCTTCAGTTTAACGGTGCCTGGTTTAATATTGACAGGCTCCACGAAAAACAAAAAAACTCACCCTCATACTTCCCACGTCTAAACCTGTACTCCTCTTACACATGAATGACATATCTCATGTCATCTTTTACTTGAGTATGTGATGCATTGATGAATACACTCAAAAAGGGCTAATTTGCAGTAAAAGTACGCATTGCTTTAAAATAACTATTAATATCTGTATCTTTTATAATAGTTGACTTGCTGTCTGTCCATAGTGTTTCCATTCAAAAACACCTAATGGACCTTAAAGCCACATAGTTAATGATAATATTGTTAATAATGTTTATATTACATAAGTTAAGCTCCCAGAAGTTTTTATATACTGTACTGGTATATGTCAAACTCCACAAATGTCCTCCTGTTGGACATTCTCTCAAACCTGCAAATGGATTGTGCTTGATCAACGATGACCAGAGGTGGCAAAAGTACAGAATTGCTTTACTTAAGTAAAAGTACAGATACCTCTTTTTAAAAAGTACTTCAGTAAAAGCTGAAGTACTGAAGCAACTTCTTTACTCAAGGAAAAGTACAGGCTTAGAAATGTACTCAAAGTAAGATTTTAGTTGTAGCTCCTTGAAGAAAAATTCTGCTAACCGTTTTTGTACAAAGGAACTGAACTTTGTGCTGTATTATTATAATAATAAAATTATATCACATGAGAATACAAATATCCCTCAAATCTAAATTCTAATTCTTTTTTTTTTTTTGCCTGTCCCGTTTAAATTCTAATTCTAATGAAAGTATTTAGTTAGGGTTAGGGTTAGGTATATAGGACACATGCAGTGAAAGATAATTTAAAAAATAAATACTTTCTGTTGTCTACATGGCAGAGGGTGACTTTGCCTCCAAATTTAAACATTAAAATGAGTACAGTCAGGGGTTACAGTGGGATTCGGCAGTTTGGAGAACCCTAAGAACTGTGCAGTGGCTCTGCATGGGGAAAAGATTCACAGCTCACAATCATTTCTGATGTGAGCTTCAGTAGATTTTCTTTGTGGATTTACACAACTGAACTCAACAAGTTGTATGCGGTTTGACAAGCTATCCTGGCTGATGTCCATCCCCTATACTGTCTTGATATTAGAAAGTATGTAGTTGGTTTAATGTTGAAATTCAGTTAACGAATCTAAGCATCATCAGTAACCTACATCTGACCATGAGCGCCACAGTCACTGTGCACCAGTCCAACTCAGCACAGCACTGCAAACTAACCTGTTTATCTTGGACTAAACTACCCACTGTTTTCATGCAACATTTGAATAGCACAAAGTTAGTATAGCTCAGTTTGTTTTGCCCAGTGATTCACAATATGAAAATACATAATTTCTCAAAACACATCATGTACAAACCCAATACATGATTGATGTATACATGTATAAATGATGAAATTACATGCAAGCTTTAAATCTGCAGTTCATCAAGCATCACTGAGCAGCCCTTCTCTTTAAATCTGCAACTTTATGCTTCAATGTTTCTCTCCAGTCAGATGCCCTCTTGCTGCCTTTTATGTCACTGTTCATCAGCTTAACATCAGGGTAACTTTTTTAAATGACTGGTCAAATTAATTAGAACAAATTAAACTTTGACGTTTTAATGAGTGACGTCTTTGCTCTCTGTGTTTATAAAGCAGGGACAAAGCAAGGGGGAGACGTATGCTTGATTCGTCTCTTCACAGCCGCTTTAATGAAGCACATAATCTCACAGCACTATTAGGATGTATGAACTGCCATGTTGGAGTCAAATAAGCTACACATTTATTTTTTAAATAGTAAATAGCTCTGTCAGTAATTGGCACAGTTAAAATGAACTGCTCACTTACTCTTTCTTAATTTCCAATTGTGCCTCTGCTGATCTTGCATTATTTTGCTGTCTCTATAAGTTTGTGCTTTAGTGTCAGTTTGTAGAGCTAGCTAAACAATGTAGCAGCATTCGGTAACATTCTAATAATAATCCTCACCGCCTCAGAACTTTTAAGTTTACATTTAAAAAAACAATCTAGTTGATCAGTGTTTAGCACTGTCACTTCACAGCAAGAAGGTCAATTCATTTGAATCTCAGCTGGAGCTTTTCTTCATCATCTGGCCCTGTAGCGGATAAGTGGAAGGAAATGGATGGAGATGTTCACAGAAGACAGACTTGTATTTTCACCCACATTTTACTAACGTTCACAGCTTCAATTATTTGATTACAGGTCATTAATCATCTCTGATGAAAACAGAAAATTGGCAGTAATCAGTTGGAAAGCAGTCATCTAATCAACAAGTTCAAAAGACTGGTCACCAAATTACATGCTGAGTCTATTATTATCAATTAACTTATAGCAGCTGCGCTGAATAGAAATGGGTTTTACATTGAATGGGGGATGCAGCGAGACACAGGGGGACTTGATCTAATATAAAACTAATGTTTCAGTGGAACTGCTAATAGCAGCTGAACTTTTTAATTGTGCCATCCGTGTTTTTCATTTGGAGCTGAACGTGTATAGCTAATGTGCAAACACCTGGAGCTGGATGGATAAACAATGAATACTCATGAAAACCTTTATGCCTTTCTCTAAACATAACCTGGTAAAGAGGGAAGAATGTGCAGACCCTTTTCAAAGATGATGTCTGGCATGTACCCACATTGTGAATAGCTGATGTGGGATATAACTAGAGATGGCACGATACCACTTTTTTATGACCGATACCGATATCATAAATTTTGATATCTGCCGATACCGATAGGAATCCGATATAGTGTGTTTTTTAATCAATAAAACTCTTTTTTTAAATATCTTGCTACATTTTGTATAAGTTCATACTCAAGTTTAAATAAACAACAACACTAAAGCTATACTGTTATACCTGTATGTAAAAAATAAAACAAAATATTTCATAGTTCAGCAATACTGATCAATCTAATAAACTTAAACCTACTCCATCCTCCCTATTCTGGTATTTTAAAGAGTACTTAGCAGAAATATTAACCAACCTAACTAATAGGGTTGCAAACTCCCAGCAAAAAAAATAGGGAACCACCCTCCACCTCATGATGCTTAATCGACGTAATCAACTTTAATTTGATGCAGTGTGGGGAAAAAATGCACAGAAATCAATTATTTTTCAAGAAATATTAAATAGATTCAACATCTTTCTTCAACAGATTTGCAGACTGCACAGATGGTATCTTCCCAAAGGAAAAGGTAGTATAGCTTACTAGGGTAAATGGTAAATGGTAAATGGCCTGTATTTATAAAGGGTATATTAGACTTAACAGTTACTATATACAGTAATGGACTTCTATACATCAGATTAAAATTTGGGTGTAAGATTCAGATAATTATTTAATAAAAGCTAGACATTTTAAATGAGAATAAGAAAGAAAAGTATGTCTTTGTGCCCCCTTTTCCCTGTTAATGCCCTATCGGCCTCCCTGGCTAAACTTTGCTAGATCCGCCCCTGCACAGTTACCAGCCGTCAGCTGCGTAGAAAAAGATCCTGGTGCAGAAAGTAATATTAAATAAATTCTAACAACAGCTTATCAAGGTTAAACGTGCTGCTGTTGTTCAGCCACTGGTTTCCTCTTTCTGGTGCAAAGTGAGCGATAAACAAAGAAGAGAGACGGACTCCCAACAGAAAAGCCGATCAGCTGATCATTAAGCAGTTTCATGATTGAAGTAGCAGCAAGAAGAGGGAGGGAGAGAGAAGAGGCAGTCGCTCCATATATCAGTTGTTAAGCTTAACGTGGGAATGCTTTACAAACATTCAGAGATGAACTTACACACTTGCTTTACTTCTCTCTGGGATAACTTCCTCGGAGATGAAATGCTGGTTTGGTAGCGAGACTACAAATACACACAGCCTATCACCTGACGCATACTGCTCCAACGTGCTACGGTTATGAGCCGACTTACGCCGTGTCGCAAGTTTTGTGAGGTGCTTTTTTGATATTCAATGGATTGGATTACATTTTTATTTCTCTCTGATATCCGATCCAGTGATTTAGGTCAGTATCGGACCGATACCGATACGTAATATCGTATCGGTCCATCTCTAGATATAACTATAAAAAAGGTATAATTTTATCTGTGTTGCATGCATGTCTGCAATTCCGGTATTCTGTAAATTTCTTAAAACTGTTTTTGGAAAACCTATAACTCATTCTATTAATTTGGTGAAGTAAAATGCTAAAAGAAAGGGGAAGGGGGAGGCATTGAGTAGGTATTATTGTGTTATTTCACAGACAGTTTTACCCTTTGAAATGTATTTGATATACACAGGTACAAATGCACACATATACACAATATTAAAGTAACTAGGAAAACGAGACAAAGGTCCTTCGGTCTTGTTGATTGTTTTCTGTTTCAGCATGCAATTTGCAGTCAGTGCCAAGTCCATGTTGGATTCTGAATCAGTATAAGTGAACTCTGTGACACAATAGAAGGCAGAATGAATGTAAGTCAGTAAATAAATAGAGAAAGTGTGCTTTTTTGTGGAGGGGAGGAATGTGTGTAATATGTTCGAAAGGTTAAAAGTTGACCTTTAATCAGTCTTTAATATTGGAAGAACAGCACAGAGCACCGACTGGCCTTTGGGAGCTCCAGCTGGTATTAAGTGAAACCAAATGGCAACCCCTTTGTGACTTGAGATGCAAAAGGTCCACTATCACACAATCAGATGGCTAATCAGGTTTACAAGAAAGGTATGCAACACTGTGAGACCAGACTTGGATTGAAGTCAGAAATATTAGGCTGTCCAAATATTTAGTTGGCACTTGGTTTTTGGATTAATTATTGATACACATAACTTGTCATTGGTTTAGCTGCACGGCACATGGCACTTTCCTTTTGGGTACCATCAGTGCCAACTTTAAAATTGTTGTGATTATGAAGTAGACTGGAATTGGTTAATTGAAAATTTATATTTAATCAGTAAACATTGCACCTCTTCAAACCTCTTGCTCATTTCTGTCTGTAACAGTACAATAATAAGCTATCACAAACATACAACCACACATTTCTTTGTAAACACGTGGAATCTGTGGCAAGATCTGAAAACTGCTGTTCACAAACGCTGTCCATCTAATCTGACTGAGCTGGAGCTGTTTTGCAAAGAAGAATGGGCAAGGATTTCAGTCTCTCGATGTGCAAAGCTGGTAGAGACATACCCTAAAAGACTGGCAGCTGTAATTGCACCAAAAGGTGGTTCTACAAAGTATTGACTCAGGGGGCTGAATAATTACGCACACCCCACTTTGCAGTTATTTATTTGTAAAAAATGTTTGGAATCATGTATGATTTCCGTTCCACTTCTCACGTGTACACCACTTTGTGTTGGTCTCTCACGTGGAATTCCAATAAAATTGATTCATGTTTGTGGCTGTAATGTAACAAGATGTGGAAAAGTTCAAGGGGGCCGAATACTTTTGCAAGCCACTGTATATATTGTGTCCATTTATGAAGCTTTGTGTTGACTATTTTTAACCATAACAAGTATATATTTCCACAGATCTATTCAACCAGAGATTTTACAGTGAAGAAAATAATTGTTTGCTCCCATACTACATTTTTTATGTTTGCTCACTTAAAAAGAAATGAACAGACTCTATTTTTATGGTAGTTACATCTAAATCAAAAGAGACAAAATATTGAACAATGAAGTACATGTATTTATGAGTATGGAGGAGATGTTGCTGTTCATAGAGCATTTATGGGTTGACTTTTGTAAAATGAAACTGGTGTGTGAGTAACTGTCTTCTCTTAAAAGTATTCTGTTATTTTCCATAGGCAAAGGATATTTCAGTTATCTTCTATGGAAGCGCTGAAATTGAGAATTACACTTGAAATATGACCCTATGCCTTTGCTGAACATGGCAGGAGCTGCAGTTACTGTAAATCACTACACTTTCTCAATTTCACATCCTCTGAAAGGTCATGTACTAACATTTGTTGGCTGAAAGTCATTACAGAATGCTGTGCAGCTATTCCAGCAAGTTGTACAACAAACACTGAGGCTATGAGGGTTTTTTCACTTTGTTAAAAAATGTTTTCATGATAAGTTTTCTGTTCCAATGTAGTGGGTCAAGACTTTCAGTTTGCGTGGTGTTCTTGTTTTTTGCTTTTTTGAACTAAGCATAACAAATTATTCTTAACCCAGGGTCTAAGAATCCTATGGAGGATTTCTAATGCCTTATATAATACAGCACATTTTATGTCATATCTGGCAAAAATCACATACAAGTTGATGGAAACAAAATCCAACACATTTAAGAACAAATGCAACAACAATGCCTATATCTTTTATTTATTACCATGTTTCAAGATCCAGTTTGTGCATTTGACTGAGCTCCAGTCTTTTACATGATTCACTCTGTAAGTGTTCACCATCTCCTGAGTATCATTACAATCACAGAGCAACAGTAGCCCACTGTTCCACCTACTCTTTCATCATCCAGCAAGGGCTGCAAAGAGGCTTCACCTCAGTGGAGGAAAACTGAAGAAAATATGTGCTCATTTCAACAAAAATCAAAATGAACCTTTTTTTCATTATTATGTTTCCCACTTAACTAAATCAAAAAAAGAAAAAAATCTCATCATTCTTCTTTGTAACGTCTGAGATTAATTTTGTGCTTCAAATCAGATTTTATCTGTAGTTAACTTGATGGAGCAGCAATAAGTTTTGGAATGATGAACCGTCATTAGTCAGTTTTCTCATCAGTGTAAGAGGGTGATTTATTGGTCAGATGGCACATTCAGATTTCACTTTCATATATTATTTTAAATAGTTTGTGGGTAACTGTGCAATTACTCTAATTAGCAAATGTATATTTTTTTCATTGCATTTTGTGAGAATTTAGTTTGTTCATGGTTTCCATGCAGGTGTGCTTCCTTATATTATGACAAGGGTTTTTTCTGTACAATAATGTGGAACTATGAAGATAAATAAAATCAAGAAAATTGTCAAATTCTCCCCAGACCTCCATGCTCCTTAAATGTGGTGTACCAATGTTTATCCAAGACACATCTATGAGCTTATCAGCAGCAGATGCGTTAAAAAATACATAAATGAAATGTGAGGAAAGAAGGTGTGGCAGCCATACGTCTTTAGATATCCTTGCGGATGGAATTGTGTAGATTCCTTGTTTTTGGGGTCCTTTCTTGAAGGGAAATTCCATTGCTGATAGATGAGCATTTCTATTCGTAAATGAATGTCAAACTCAATTAAAGTGAGCAGTGTTTGTAGAAGTGGTCAGAGAAGAAAGAAAGTTGTTTTTTCTGTATTCCTTCTTGCTGAATCTTTCTCTGCTAAAGGCAAGGAAGCACCTATCTGTTGAACTTTGGGAAATTGGTTTCCTCCATCTATCATTGTTGTTTGTTTGTGGCTAGTGAAGGGCTCCGTCCATATCTTTTAATTTACTTCCACATTTAATGAGAACTTTAAAAACAATCAATGAGTATGCAAGAGGGGATTCAAGATAGATATACCAAGCAATAAAGAAAAAAAGAAAAGAGTAAATCTCCACTTTAGTCTGCCTAAAGGTAAAAGAAAAACTTTCTTTCTTCCTATGAGTGGTCTTTTTTGTTACAAATCTTTACCTTTGCTACAAAAAAATCTATGTTTAAATAGGTATACTGGGTACAATGCTACTTAGTCAGATTGTGTTTGAGTGTAAACGATGAACTAATGTAAGCCTGCCTTCAATATGAATCTAAATAAGTGTGCGAGATGATTTATAGATTCATGAAGAGCATCATAGCCACTTAGTGAAGTTCATGGTTTATCTGCCTGAAACATATGTACAACAGGCCTACAGTATTTTTCAATGTCGACAAACAGAGGACACCGGAGGACACGGTCTACTCAAAATTACATTCCCACACAACTGCATTCTTAATGATGTTTGGAGTAAAAACTATTTTTCACTGTAACCTTGAAACCAGCTTTGTACTCATGCAAGAATTCCACTTCAGCGGAGTCAGTAGCATGTATTAGTTAGTAGCAAGGAGGAAATGGAGTAGGCCTAACAGACCAGAAGTATAGTCATCCAGTTTTGACGGTTGTCTTTGAACCTTTATACATTTGCACCAGTTTATTGGCTGAGGTGTGGATAGTGCAGGCTTGAAAGAGCTCCCAAATTAGGCTTGACTTTTCTACAAGCTAACTTGTAAAGAGTGTGCGTATCCCCAGTTGCTGTTAGAAACAAATAAAATTTTGTCAATGGTGGAAATGGTTTTGTGGGAGCAAAGAGCTAATTTGAGGAATTTGAATGGGATAATACTTGTGTACTTGAAACGTCTTTTGGACTTTGAACACACCATGTGCTGCTACATTAATTATTGTCATTATCATTGATATTATAATGCAATTGTCCAGATTCTTTTACAGTAATCAGGCATTACCTATTGTTATTATTATTACTATTGTTATTGTTGTTGTTGTTGTTCTCTTTGAGCTGAAGTAGGGATCTATCTGTTGGGCATCTTTCATCAAGTTCATCATACTGAAAGTGTCACTTTCTGTTGAGAATGATCTTTAACCTTGTTGAAAAAAACTGCTAGGAAATCTCTGTACTTCATGTCCTTTAAACTGTAGGATTGTTTAGAGTAACTGAATCACGCAGCTCTACTGTGGCTTTGATTTGTCTGATACATAAATCTGTTGACACTTGATTTATGCGTCTGATACAATTGGGCAGCACTGAGAACAGGAAATGAATCAGTGTGTTCAAATAAATACAGGACTTAGCCCTTGTCTTGTGTGTTCTTTGAGCCAGTGGACATTTTCTCCACAGATACATACAGATAAATACAAAGTGTCTCACTCTGGCTCATAAATAAGACCCATGAATCATAAAACAATAACAGCACAAGCTTGTTCCTTAAGCTTTCATTGTAGATTTGTTTTCCCCTGCAGCGTTGATGAAGCTGTGTTTCTATTTCTCCTCTCCTCTGTCAGACAGATTGTAAATAATGCTTGCTGTTGAGCTTTTTAGCTGGACAGTAGCACTCTACAATGAATTAGACTTTAATTAGATACATACAACAACTCCCAGTACTGCACTCTCTCTTTCTCTTACACACTTTTACATGATATACTGGGAAGTCTCAGGGTCTGCTGCTCTGATGGTAAAATTCATCAAAATTGGTCTCAGTGGAAGGGTGGAAGCCATTCTTAGGGAAGGTGTGCCAAATAAGATGAGAAGAACTGGACTAAAAATCAGTGGCAACATATCTTATGGACTGATGAATCCAAATTTGAAATGTATGGTCTCTTCCATCAGTATGTACAGAGAAGATCAGGAGAGAGATACAACAATGAGTGTCTACATGGTGGAAGCTTTGTCAGCGTTTTTCATTTCAGCCAGTTTTGGGAATCTTGTTAAAAAGTTACCGATTTGTGAAAAACTACCTTCACATTTTAACCATAGTACTATCTCAAAAACATATGATTAGCAGGGGCTTAATTTTTCAATATGACAATGATCACAAACACACTGCCAATTCAGCAAAAGCAAGCCTTGATAGAAAAACACACAATGGAATACCATTAGTCATGAAAGGGCCTCCCCAGAGCCCGGACATCAACATTATTGAAGAAGTGTGGGATCATCCTGACAGAGAATGAAACCCAGGGTTTAATAAGAATATTTTCTTCTGCCTGCTCCTTTTCACACATGGTTGCAGTGCTTTACTGATAGAAAGTGTGGTTGGTTTGTCTGAAAGAACTAACTGTGGAAACTGTTGTACCAAGTGTGAAATAAATAAATAAATGAAATGAAATGAAATGACAGAGAATGGAACAAAAGATCTAAAGAAGAGCTTTTGAAGTGTCCTTCAAGAAGCCTACTTACTTAAAGAAATAATATAAAAGCTTGCCAAAGAAGTTCAGGCTGTGTTCAAAAATGAAGGTGACCATATTCAATTTTGAATTTCAAGCCTGTTAGAAATGTGAAAAATGTAAAATTTCCAAGTTTTGTTTTCAATGTCAAGTCCAAAATAACTCTTACCTGCATTATTGCAGCTTTCTGAGGAATAAGAAAAATTGTATTTTAGAATAAAATGAAAAGGTTCTTTTTTAAGTTTAGAGTCATTTAATGAAGGGTCAAGTATCTAAGTGGATTCTAAGAACTACTAGACTCTCTGTCACCAATGTGCAGATGTGGTACAAAAATTAATAAATTAATGTCTGATAAATAAATGGATAACAGCAACAATGCAAACCATCTGCTGCCATGTAATGCTAGCTTAAAATCACTGCTCACAATAAAGTGTGTCAGTACCAGTGCATATAGATTACCAAAGTTGTGAGCATACATTTTAAAATAACCTGCCTCTTTTTTCTGAATAATTTACAGTTGACTCAGGTTAACGCCTTTTTTACCTTTTACTTAAAATTATAATGTTAAGTAGAGAAACAATCCAATCCGGTCGTTAAGTGATGATGTGACGAATCCTACTTCCGGGCCTAAAGTAGTCTGCGTTTAATATGGCTTTTGTGTTGTTAACATGTTTAATGTTTTGTATTTTCTTCTATTTAATCTCAAAAAGCTCCTAAAACAGTCAGTGATCACTGTTGACCTCCCTCGGCTTTTATTACTGCTAATCATTTATTTAAGCTCAGTTTTTAAAACCTTAGGATGTAACTACAGCCCAGCCCATGCAGCGGTATATGAATGACTAACCTTGTATTGTGGATGGATTATCTCAGTTGTTCTCCTGGCTGAAGTTTGGTCCTTTTACAGCATCCTGCGATTACATTTGTTCCTGACCACCGAGAACGCTCACGTTAACTTTTATTGAGTGGGAAAAAAGTTAGCTTGTTTATATTATGCTAACATAGCTGTGTCGCTAGCGGTCACGTAGCACATCATTATATACCAGCTAGCCAAACTTCAGTAACCCTACAAACGTCACTGTTGTTTAGTTTTCTGTCTTCATTTATGTTGGAAGTGATAACAGAGCTCTACGTTTTCATTTGTTTCCTGCTAACTTCTAACTCCGTTAAATGTCATAAATTCCGTTTTCATGGATGCCTGGATGTTAAACTCAATTGTTACACCTGGTAGAGCAAAATGCTGATCATTTTATTAAAGATGAAAGACTTTAGACAGTTTTTCAACTCTCAGTAATGCCATAGTGATCATTTGATATATGGACCTGCAGCGGCATTTAGGCCCAGACACGGCTAGTGACGTCAGACTTAACGACCGGATAGATCAAGGGCCAGTGCATCAGATCAAAGTATAACAAGTACAAGATAAAATGAAATCATGAAACCCTAACCTGTGTGGCTTGATACTACAGAAGTATTATCATACAGATTGCTGAAAATATTAATGCTGGCTATCATAGAAAGGTACCTGACAAAACAGTGCATCACAGCTTAACTGCAGACTAATCAGAATGCCCTGCTGACCCTGCCTACTGCAAGCAGGCACAGTGGGCATGTGAGCATCTGAATTGAATGATGGCACAGTATAAGTGCATCATTTACCCAGGGAAGGAATTGCAGCAGGATGCATTATGGGAAGATTGTGAGCTGGCAGAATCAGTCTGATGTCTTGGGTAATGCTCTGCTGGGAAACCGTGTGTCTTGGCATTTATGTGGGTGTTACTTTGACAGATATCAGCCACAGCATTTATCATTTACCCCTTCATGGCAACAATATTCCCTGATCCCAGTGTTATTTTTCAGAAAGTATTGCACTGTAGTGCCATATTGCAAAAATAATTTGCCATGGTCCCGAGGTAAAATCCTTGTTTTCTATTTGGAATTCTTTGCTAAAATTTTTGAGTTGGAGTTTCTGTCTCCTGTTGTATTTATAGTTTATATTTTTGTGTTTCTGTATTTTTTAATTACCATTTTGATTTAGTCTTGTTCTTTATTTAGTCTTCCCAGGGTTCCTTTCATATCTTGTCCAGTGTGAGTTTGTGTCTCCGTACTTAGTTGGTATCTTTTTGGTTATTTCCTGTTTATCTTTGCCACTTAGTACCTCTTGTATCTTGTCTTCACTTTTACTTTCTGTTTGTTAATTTTGTTGAACTATTTCACTGGTGTGGTTCCCTTTGTGTATTCCTATGATCATTCTGGATTTCAGTTTGCTCGCCATTTGGATTTTGTGCATCCACCTGAATAAAAATGGCTGGCTTTTTGTTTACTCCGTCTTCCTCACCCGTCATGCATGTGGGTCCTTACTCCTGCATTTCACACACCGTGAAAATTTTGGCAACTGGTTTAACGGTCCATGGGTTTAACATGTAAATTCAATCCAGATGAGTTCACGCATCTGTGGGTCAGAGCTGCTTTGGCAGCAGTGACCTACATAATATTAGGCAGGTAACTCCTTTATGTTTTTCTTTTTAGTTTCTGGAGCATATCTCTGAGCCACTGCCAAGGTTACACACTCAGAAAACTACCGGGAGGTGCCCGTCACAGCTGGAGTGGGCAGGACTGATACAGTATGAGAGAGAAGATCTGAGACGGTTTTCCAAACATCTAGCTGCACTTGCATGTTTTCCTCTTTTACTGATCAAGATTCCCACTTCAGCATAGGTTTAGGGAAATTTAAATATCAATTTCAATTTTACACAGACTGACCCAAGTTTTCTTTGTGACTCTTTTCATTCTTTATAGCACCTAGCTTTTTAACCACCAATCAGAGGGGCATACAGAAATAGATATTTGTCTTTAGAGATGCATTGATCTTTGAATAAGTACATCAAGCAGGGTCCCTTTTTGTTTCTTACATAAATGTAGATCCCTCTTTGAGTGCAATCATTCCCTCTGCAGCTTTTCAGGGTGTAATTTTGGATAATAGACTGATTCAGTGGCTCCACTCTGAATAATTTCATACTGCATTTCTGTTTGGAAAGCAACATCAAGGGGAAAGTGGTACAGGGCATAGGAAGAAAGTGCGATTCTGTCAGATAACAGGCAAACCACTCCAGTCATTAATATGGTAACAGCTGTGAAGGGGAATCTGCGTGCTTAGATTAATCAGGATTTGATTTCTCCTCTAAAATGATGATAATGATGGTTATTATTATTATTGTTATTATTCAAAGATGTTTCATTCAGTCAAAGAGTCAAGACGTAATCTCTAATCAAATGTGGTGTTGAATCGGCAGTGTGTGAAATTTTTCACTTTACTAGCAAAAGTGTAAGATAATATATCAAAAGAACTCATAATGAGATTAATGCCTGCACTCTGAATCAAAAGAAATGTTTGCTGTATTTCATCAGGATCTACATGCACACTGGGTACCGCTCAAAACGTTTTTCATTTTATTCCTTTTGGCAGTACCTTGAGTGTTTGTTTGTTTTTTTAGTTTTCACTCAAACACTGGTGTAAAGCAAAGATTCTTACAAGTTAAAAAAGGCTACATTCCTACATATTTTTCAGTCAAGAGGCAGCTGCACAACATTTACACCTTCTCCGAAGTGCTAAACTGTATCCTCGCCCAAACAGTCTGAAAGGAAATGAAGACTAGAATAGAAACAGGACCCTCCGCTTGAAAACTTTTGTTTACATTTGTAAGCACTTGTGCTTCTTCTTCATCATTTTTCAGAGACTCTCTTTAGCAGTCACCACAGCAGATCATCTGCCTCCATCTCACGCTGCCCCTTGCATCATCTTCTATCACACCAACCGTCAGCATGTCCTCTCTCACTACATTCATAAAGTAGTGTTCCTTGTTTCCTCCTGCCTGGCAGCTCCATCTATAACATCCTTTGTCCAGGTCCAGTACATCCCTGGACTATCTCTGTTCTGCACTGGTCCAAACCCTCTCAACCTCACCTCTCTAACTCTGTCTCCAAGCCACTCAACCTGGGCTGTCCCCTGATATACTCATTTATAATCCCGTTCAATCGAGTCACTCCCAACAAATCCTAACATCTTCAGCACCGTCACCTCCAGCTCTGGCTTCTGTCGTTTTGTCAATACCAATATCTCTAAGCCATCTTGTAAACCTTCCCTTTCATTCTTGCTGCTATGCTTCGGTCACAAATCACCCCTGACACTCCATCCCCTCCACCCCATATGCCTCTCTTCTCTGCCTCTTTTGTGGACTCACTGTTGCTGTGAATGGTTGACCCCAAGCATTTAAAATCATTCACCTTTCCACCTATCTCTATTTCATTCACACACGTATTCCATCTTGCTTCAATTGATTTTCATTCAATTCAATTCAATTTTATTTATATAGCGCCAAATCACAACAACAGTCGCCTCAAGACGCTTTATATTCATGCATCTCCTTTCCAGTGTATACCTCCACCTGCTCCTTACTCTCACAGATCGCAATCATATGTGCATACACTAGAGTCTACAGAGACTTCTGGCTGACCTCATCTGTCAGCAAACAAGAAAGGGGTCAGAGCCAATTCCACCTTCACTTTGATCTGTCACTCCTACCACACACTTGACCACTGCGACGTTGTTTATCCACGGACACTGTCCTCACATTTTCTTCTTCTTCATGCAGTGTCACAGTTACTCTTTTGGCATTCTGTCACAATATCTAGATCCACAAAGACAGAGTTCAACTCCTTCTGAACTTCTCTATATTCTCTATATCAACGCTCTTCAAAGCAAACTTTGCATCTTTAGTGCTCTTTCTCGACGTGAAGCCACACTGCTGCTCACAGATCATCAGCTCTCTCCTTGACCTTTGTCAGCTCTTTCTCATAGCTTTATGATATGGTTCATCATATTTATACTGCTGTGGATGCTACAGCTCTACACATCACCCCTGTTCTTGAACATCAGTGTCAGAGTCCACTTCCATCAGAGTGTGGTAGTGTCCAGGTAATTTGGTACTGAGAATATATTTTTGTGTTATTATTACCTATTATTATCATTACCAGAAAAAAGTATCTCTCATATTCAATAAAACCTTGAAATTGAACTTTTTTTTGAAGGACGCTGGTAAAAGTGAAAAACACATTTTGATTTGTTGAATTCTGAGAAATCTGAAGAATCAAAGTCACTCAGGTTGTTGACATTTTTCCTCATAAGTCATAAAGTTCACATTGTTCATCAATGTATGTCTGGTTGAAGCTCCAGCTATTGCTAACCTCTTAACCTTTCTGGGGAAGAATCAGTATGCTGGGACATTCCTGTGTGTTAGGGACAAACAGGCAGTCTCTCTGCTGTGAATCATAAATATTAGTGCACATGTGGTTTAAAGTTAAGGTGAGTTTGGTTGCAGTTCCGATCAGCATTGGAATAACTCTTAATTTAATCATGGACAGTACACAACAACAGTACTGTGTTTGGCTGTGAAAAGATACATGCATTTGTGCTTGATTTAATTTAAGAAGCAGGTGATTGTTTTAAATGTGAGTTTTAATTATTATGATTGATTCATCTTAGAGAGAGATAAAAGAACAGAGAGAAATTACTGAAGAATGGAAATGTTTTTCATCGGAAATGACAAAATCATTAGTTATTTAGTACCCATAAATGCTCTTTTCTCCCTAGTTAATCTTTTACTTTTTTTTATCATCCATTCTTCAACGTTGACCAAACTTTTTTCAGTTATCACAACCAAGGAGCGTTCCTTACCCAGGCCTAAAACTTCTAAAACAACTTGGAACTTTTGCTTTGTTTCTAATTTGCAAAAGCGGTTTTGTTCCTTGTCCTGGCACTAAACCTACTCCTACTAGGGAGACAGATTTGTTTACATGTCAGCACAGTGGTGTATGATTACTTGGCATTCTGTTTCTAATTCAGCTACTTTCATTGAGCAGAACTGTTTTTATTCAGCACGTCTCCCCACTTGTCTAATCCTATTAGACTGCAACGTGTCTTCTGAGCAGATCAGGACTGTAACTTAGCAGATGGTGGGGAGACGACTGTTAGTAATGAAGAAATGAAATGAACATTAAATCACCTGATAAGCTGAGTTAGATGGGCTTTAAATCAGCGGAGCTAAGTATTCTGTTTTGTAGCGCTAAGGTGTTTGACGTTTGAGCTTCATTTATGGTAACATAGCAAAGTGGTTACAGATGGGGAACAAATTAATGGAAAAGCCAACAGCTTACCTTGGCAAAAGGACTTGCTCTTATATAGCGCTTTTCTAGTTTACTTGGGCACTCAAAGCACATTGACCTAGTCATACAAAAAACACTTTCTTATTGTGTATAACATTCACACACATTCACACTCCACTGAACGCAACTGAGAGCATCTTGGGGTTCATGCCCAAGGATACTTTGGCGTGTAGATTGGAGCAACCAGCAACCTTCCAGTTACTGGATTATCTGCATTAACCTCCTGAGCTACAGCCACCCTACAGAACATTTCCTGAAAGGAAAAAAAAGTTACCTCAATTGATGTTTTAATAATGAGAATAAAGAATGATTTTTGTCACATCACTCCATATATGTCCCATGTGCATTTACGTGATTTTCTTTGTCTAACTGTCATCAGGTTCATCAGAATCAGAGTGCTTTAGACAGCTGGTGAAAATGGCCCACCTTTTGTTGAGTCCACTTCACCGTGACACTGTTGAGGAACTGTTTTAGGGGCCATGAGGTCGAGGTGTGAACTTGATTTTTGGGACATGCTGAAAGAGTTTTACTTTAGTGTGTGTGTGTGTGTGTGTGTGTGTGTGTGTGTGTGTGTGTGTGTGTGTGTGTTTACCAATCAATTACAGCAAATGGTTAATTGAATATCAACTCTGTGCATAATGTGTGCAAACATCTCCTTGGCCAACAAAGCTTTTTGTAGGTGTTGAGTTACTAGTGAATGTATTTTTCCTCTGTTCTCTTATTTGTCATTTTTGTTATTGAGAGATATTTTTATTGCAACGTTATAGTACTGTGTGTACTATAACAGGAAGTGCCAGATCTTAGGATAAGAGCGATGCGTGTGTTTTTGTCAATATAATGTGCCGCATAACATTATTAACTGTCTGCAGGTGGATGATGTGTGAGAACCAACACCCCGCTATCATCAATAATGTAGGCTGCCTTGTTGTATGCTAATCTTATAGTTTTCACCAGTGACAGTCATTGGTTTTCACACATATTTTAAGTTCCCTTTGAGAGTCACAGTGTTTTTGCTTACTATCATTCAAAAGAAAGCAGCTGGACCACTACCTTGTATATGCATTTCTTTGTACAGAAAAAGAAATGTTTGGATGACCAAATAATGTAAGAAGTCATAACCAGTAATCTATAAAGATCAATAAAAATAGATTTTCTGATTTTTCTGTTCCTGTTCTGTCATTGCCAGTGGACTTCCTCTCATTCCTCTCTTTAACAGCTGACCAACTGAGACATGTCATACAACCTTTAGCATATGGAAGTCTTATACACACAGTATGAATACTATAGATCTCACTATGAATAGTGACATTCAGCTCTCTCTGGAGTAAAGGTCCAGTGCAGAATCCATCATATTTAATGGGAACCGAAGAGTATTTTGGAAAAAATAGATTCTTCATGCCAGCTGAGAATTGAGTGTTGCAGTACACAGCTCAAACCTAATAAGAACAAAACAGCCGTAAAATCAAACATTCTCAGTAGATTTGATGGCAGTCAGTAGGACTTTGGTGTGGTGGAAATCACTGGGGTGACATGACTAGAAACAGAGAGAGGAGCTCTTTATCCAGGACAGAATCTCCAAAGGTGCAGGACGCTGGAAACTAAAGCTTTGACAGTCATTAGCATCAGAGTACTACATTTGTAGTACTAATACTACAAAACTGAAGTAGTTTTCCAATAAGTGAAGTGATCCACTTTTGCAGAGGGAGTACAGTGTAAAGTGGTGTCATATTCAGAAGTTAAATCAATGCACAACTTTTATTGATGTGTCTTCTTTGATGGAAAGTGAAGATGCTGGAATTTTCAGAATAACTAAAATAAGAAACTTCTCTGCTATGAACAAACCCACACTGTAGCCAAAAAGAGATGCAGATCAGTGCATCATGGGCAACGTAAACCCATTATGCTCTATGCTCCTTGTGATGGCCAAACCCGTGGCCACACTCTAAAGTCGGTAACTCTTGTATTTTAATTTCTTCATTTGAACATAGTAATACACTTTAGTTTCCAATAACTTTATTGATTGGTTTGGTAAGCATGCACATTTAGTTTACTTATGTATTCATACCACTTCATTGCTTTGATTTTTGACTAACCATGTCCTTTTATTTCTTACCTGCTATCATCCCTGGGAGTTGCTGGACAAAAGATGGTAGCCAGGGTTTGAAACCACTAAATGCAAAGGGGATAATTGGACCACACCACCACTTCCTGCAGAACGGGAGAATGTGTGTTTTCTTTGATTTAAAAAAAAGTATTTGTATTTAATTAAATATTTAGGTTTAGGGTTTGATGGGTTTTGATTTTCTTCTTTGGTGTTTAGTTTATTAACAAACTAGATTGTACTGCATCATTTGTGATTCATGATTGTGTTTTGTTTGTTACCCCTCATGTGTCACAATGGTCTGATCAGCCATTATATATACCCTTGTATGTCATTTCATGTTTAGATCAATTATGTTTGTTTGGGCAGTCATTTGGTTTGTTAAGTTTGCAGTCTTTGTCAGAGTTCAGTTTGTTTCTTTGACCTCTTTTATGAGCTAGACATTTATTGCTTTTGTAAATATAATTTTTGGGGGTTAAATAAATGAAAACCATATTTTTCTAATAATTCCTGGGACTCCTCCTGTTTTTCAACTCGGTCCATCACACTCCTCTATAGTCTCACAGTGGTCATCAGTTATGGTAAAAGAGAATCAGCGAGATTTAGCTAATTGTATTATTTTCTTCCTGCATGGGAAAGAAAGGCTGTTGTGATGCCTGAGCAACATGGCTGTGTCTGCAGATTGTGTTACTATATTTCAGTTCACATTAGTCCAGTTTAAACTGATTTGCTGCTGTTATGTGTTGCACACTCTGATGACTTTTCATTACATCGTATACGTGTAGAGTTCCTTCCACATGTCAGAATAGAACTATGTTGTTGTTATGTTAGCTTTAGGTGTGGAAGTGAGTGTGAACAGTTCTTCTGGGTTTACCCTCCGATGAAGATCTTATATATTCATTTCTTGCTTTTTTCATATACTTTTGAGAGCCATTGGTTTATTTAACATTTTCTTTCTCTTAGCTCTCCCTTCCAAACACCTACTTTCGTACTCCACATACTCTGAGATTGTGTTTGGGATGATACCCTCTGAGAACCTTTACAAATATCACCTGATTTTTGCTTCAAATCTCACATATTTTCCTTACTGTCAATGCAGCCACAAATTTGCCAGCTTCATCTGGCAAATTCGTGCTTTCACACTGACATGCAAAGGGCTGCTGGACCACAGGAAAAAAAGTAAAATGGAAATGTATTATGAATCAAGACACATGGGCATTAGGAGCTTTGACCCAAGTTTTAAGTGCTCTGGACCTTGTTAAATGAATCTGAATTTCCCTGTTTAATGGATGGAACATAATGAGGATTCATTTGACCCGCTGCTGTGATTTTTATTTCTCTTATCGATGAAGTTGGAGAAATTGTCTGAAATTGCCTTGTCGCAAGCAATCATCATGTGATTATGATTGTTTGACTGTGATTGTGCTGCGGGAAGTTTGGCATATTTTTTTTGCTATTTATTGCATAAATCTGCAGCTCAAAACACATTTAAGCTAATGTGTCTCTGAAATAATGGTTGATGGGTTCTTGCTGTGCATGTAATTCAAACGTATTCACACAACAGCAGCAAAACCATTGCAGAATATTTATTCATTTGGCTCAAACTGAAGACTGGCATTTTGAGTCTGTTACAAAAATTTGAACATTAACCCTCACACCAACCCGAAGTGCACACACACACACACACACATGCACAGAGCCAGACACAGAGAGTACTGATATCATACGGTTATGAAATATGCATGATTACATGCAGCATGTATGCAAAAATCACTTTTCATATTTCATCCACCAAACATAAGTTTGGCTATTTGAGTGAAAAATGGAACAAGAATTGACTTTAGTTTGGCAATCAACACCCTCACTTATTTCACATTGTTGTTTGGTGCACAGACCTTTCCTTTGTTTGTCTTGCTGCTGGCATAATATAATGGAAACAGTATTTCTGTCCCCTGAGTCTAAAACACAAATGAGCAGGGCGATGGAAGCAGGTGGGGGATGTAAATAAACCTTGCAAGCAAAGTCCACCAGTGCCATGATGTCTTGTGGGTGGAAGCTTCACAGATGGAAAGTAAAACTGTAAACCCATGTGAAGGATGCACTTGTAATATTTAAAAGTGTTGCTCCAAGTAACATTTTTTTTCTTTTTGAGTGAAGTGAAACAGAAAAATATAATCCTACTTCACAAAGGCGCTACTGAACAAATATGTACACTTCACATTTGTAAAGTATTTTACTGATCTGTGAGATGTATGTAACAATTCTACATTAGCTCTATGACAATAATCATTTATTTAATGTTAACTGTAACTCAATAATTATTCATTCACACACATGGCTACACATGTGTATGTATATATGTGTATATATATATATATATATATATATTAGTGCTGTCAGCGTTAATGTTAATCTCGTTAAAATGACGTTAACGCCATAACTGCATTAGCGTGGCAAATCTGCGTTAGCAAGTTAATGCCGATCGCCCCATGAGAGGGGCTGCACGGCGCTAATGCGTTGACGCGTTAATGCGGTTATGGCGTTAACGTCATTTTAACGAGATTAATGTTGACAGCACTAATATATCTATCTATATCTATAGATATAGATATAGATATATATAAATATGAAGGCATGCCGGCTCGGACGTCGCCCGGATCAACAAGGTCCGCGTCAGGTGTTGAGGAACCAGGGCACCCTGACGAGAAGTGGGCTACTGGAACAAGAAGGCATCGATGGGCAAGAGATGAAAACAGGGCGTTTTTGGAATGCTACTACGCAAGTAACCCTGGCAGAAGGGGTTACATGAATAGGATGAGGGACCTATGGATTCTTCGATACCCAACATCCACAATGACGGCAAAACAACTAGTAGCTCAGTGTTCCAACATTCGAAAGAAGGGACTGCTATCACAGCTAGAGATTGACGAGATACAACATAAATGCTACGGCAAGGGGGAACCAGGACGCCGGGTCAGGGGGGAGATATCATCACCCCCACCCGAGATTGGGTACCAAGCCCCAAGTGCGATAGGAGAAGGATTGTTGAGTGCGAGAGGAACTGACCTGAAAGATAGGATCATGGCCAAGCTTGAAACCTGGAACCCCCGTAGCCAGTTACCAAGATTACGTGAAGTACCCTCAGAAGGTCTGCTAGATGATGTTAATGCAGCACTACGGACGATACCTACAGCCACGATTACCGACACTAACAAGCTGATCTACAATACGGCAGCAGTGATCAGTGAGGTGCTTGGCTACAAGTTGAACAGCCACAAGGGGCAGTATCCTCCATGGAGGCTAGAGGCTAAGATCAAGGTAGCACGGAGGGAGGTTAGCCAACAATGAGGAAGGCGCAATGAGGAAGGTGCCTAAGAAGTACAGAAAGCTGTCCATACCTGAGGCCTTGGAAACTGCCAAGCAACGACTCACAGCCTTGGCCAGCCGCTTGAGGAGGTACACCAGAGAGATAGAAGGCAGGAGAATAAACCAGCTGTTCTCCACGGAACCAGCCAAGGTGTACTCTCAGTGGCAAGGGAACAATAAGAGAACAGTACCACCAAGGCTGGAGACGGAACAATACTGGAAGAGCAGTATCGATATATGTTTGTGTATATATATACAGTGGGGCAAAAAAGTATTTAGTCAGCCACCGATTGTGCAAGTTCCCCCACTTAAAATGATGACAGAGGTCAGTAATTTGCACCAGAGGTACACTTCAGCTGTGAGAGACAGAATGTGAAAAAAAAATCCATGAATCCACATGGTAGGATTTGTAAAGAATTTATTCGTAAATCAGGGTGGAAAATAAGTATTTGGTCAATAACAAAAATACAACTCAATACTTTGTAACATAACCTTTGTTGGCAATAACAGAGGTCAAACGTTTACTATAGGTCTTTACCAGGTTTGCACACACAGTAGCTGGTATTTTGGCCCATTCCTCCATGCAGATCTTCTCGAGAGCAGTGATGTTTTGGGGCTGTCGCCGAGCAACACGGACTTACAACTCCCGCCACAGATTTTCTATGGGGTTGAGGTCTGGAGACTGGCTAGGCCACTCCAGGACTTTCAAATGCTTCTTACGGAGCCACTCCTTTGTTGCCCGGGCGGTGTGTTTTGGATCATTGTCATGTTGGAAGACCCAGCCTCGTTTCATCTTCAAAGTTCTCACTGATGGAAGGAGGTTTTGGCTCAAAATCTCACGATACATGGCCCCATTCATTCTGTCCTTAACACGGATCAGTTGTCCTGTCCCCTTGGCAGAAAAACAGCCCCATAGCATGATGTTTCCACCCCCATGCTTCACAGTAGGTATGGTGTTCTTGGGATGCAACTCAGTATTCTTCTTCCTCCAAACACGACGAGTTGAGTTTATACCAAAAAGTTCTACTTTGGTTTCATCTGACCACATGACATTCTCCCAATCCTCTGCTGTATCATCCATGTGCTCTGTGGCAAACTTCAGACGGGCCTGGACATGCACTGGCTTCAGCAGCGGAACACGTCTGGCACTGCGGGATTTGATTCCCTGCCGTTGTAGTGTGTTACTGATGGTGACCTTTGTTACTTTGGTCCCAGCTCTCTGCAGGTCATTCACCAGGTCCCCCCGTGTGGTTCTGGGATCTTTGCTCACCGTTCTCATGATCATTTTGACCCCACGGGATGAGATCTTGCGTGGAGCCCCAGATCGAGGGAGATTATCAGTGGTCTTGTATGTCTTCCATTTTCTGATGATTGCTCCCACAGTTGATTTTTTCACACCAAGCTACTTGCCTATTGTAGATTCACTCTTCCCAGTCTGGTGCAGGTCTACAATACTTTTCCTGGTGTCCTTCGAAAGCTCTTTGGTCTTGGCCATGGCGGAGTTTGGAGTCTGACTGTTTGAGGCTGTGGACAGGTGTCTTTTATACAGATGATGAGTTCAAACAGGTGCCATTCATATAGGTAACGAGTGGGGAACAGAAAAGCTTCTTACAGAAGACGTTACAGGTCTGTGAGAGCCAGAGATCTTCCTTGTTTGAGGTGACCAAATACTTATTTTCCACCCTAATTTACGAATAAATTCTTTACAAATCCTACCATGTGAATTCATGGATTTTTTTTTCACATTCTGTCTCTCACAGTTGAAGTGTACCTCTGGTGCAAATTACTGACCTCTGTCATCATTTTAAGTGGGTGAACGTGCACAATCGGTGGCTGACTAAATACTTTTTTGCCCCACTGTATACCGTAATTGTCTGGCTATAAGCCGCTACTTTTTGCACAAGCTTTGAACCTTTTCTATGGATTGTCCATGATTTTTGTCATATCGTAAGACGATTTGTTTTGTTTGTTCCGCTGTTGTACGGCACTACGTTGCCTGGCGGAAGGGCATGTGATCAGACACACAGTATCGGGGTTCAAGAGTGGTATGTTGGTCACATGTCCATCCGCCAGGCAACATAGTGCCGTACAAGTAGCGCGAAAAACAAACTTCAAAGTAGCGCTATGTGTTCAGCGGGAGTCGTGGATGAGGAGCGGCGATAAACTTGCGAAAAGCAAGTTATGCTCAATTCCACCGGTGGATTCTGACAGCGTGGAAAAGTGTGAAAACATACACGATCACCAACGGATTTCAAAGGGCTGGACTGTTGCATGATGGAGAGGAAGACACCGCCACGGCCCTTCTGAGGGTGTTTGACTCCGACACTGACAACGAGGATTTCTTTGGTTTTGAAAGTGACAACGAAGGAAAGAAGCTGAGAGTGGATGACGAAGCCATCCTGAGCCTGTTCGTATCCGACACTGGAGGAGAGGACTTTGGTGGTTTTAGTGCGCAGGAAGAAGAGAAAGATGGTGGTGAATGACTGACTTTTCTTCTTGTTAAAGCCGTGTCACTGCACCTGAGCCTAAAAGGTAGTCTGAATCTATTCTTCTGGTGTGCTGCAGGTTATTGTTATGTACTACATTTGTTACTCATTTATGAAGCACAGTACATGTGTCCTACTTGTAATTACCGCTACTTGTACATATACCTAAAAAGTTATGCAAATATGTACCCATAACTTGTTTTTCAAAATATTAATAAAAGGGGTGTGTCTCCAAACAGCCATCTCTTTCCTGACAATTCGCTTTGTGTATATTCTCTTACATATGATAAGTCATCATTGAAACACCTGCGGCTTTTGGTCAGGTGCGGCTAATGTATGTACAAAACAGGATTTTCCCCTGATTTTAGCTTGTGCAGCTAATATTCAGGTGCGCTTTGTAGTCCGGGAAATACGGTATATATATTTTGATTATTTCAGTAATCTAGTATTTTATCTCAGTCAGTGAGGGCATTGAATTTCTAGTTCTGCTATGGTTAATTTAGCATGACAGAGCCTGTCATTTGAGCTGAAGCTTGTGTGCTCCAGTGAGTCTCCAGTTGTGACTTGCACATCATTCTGTCTTCAAAATGGACTTTCAGGTTCTTCTGCTGCTCCCTTGTTTCTGCCTCTCTAAGAGCAGGCTACGGTAGAGCTATCTTAGATATTACCTTTTATTATTTATTCATTTTGCAAGGACAATATTGAAATGAAAATATAAACATGATTCAATACTGCAGGAGGCAATGAGGTGGACACAGGGAGGGAAGAATACTTGCTCAATAAAAGATTCATGCAGGCTATGGAGGTATTAATGCCAGTGTTACCGTTTGCAGTGGGTGGAACAGTTCAGTGTTCTGAGTTTTTGCTCTCATTTCGACTTCAAGTAGGACAATCAGAACTGCAAATAACACTAAAGCCTCTGTGTGTCTTTACCCAGCAATGCACTGACATAGAGCTCTGCAGCATCACAAATGAACAAACTCCTTCTGTCAGGGTTAGTAGAATTTCTGAACCTTGCAATAAGCTGCTAATGTGTCATTCAAAGTAATTTGGAAAAACTCTTCATGAAAAGTGGTGAGATTCTTTTGTAAATCTGTATCTCACCTGTTATTCATTGAGGTTTTCAGGTTTATATAACAGACTTGCTTGCGCCTCTCTAGAAAATTCCCGGGCTCCCCCTGAGCTGTCAGATTTGTCCAGAGTAAGCTGCCTCCAACTCCAATACTTCACACAGTCCCCATCACTTTCAGATATACAGTAAGCCAGTATATCAGAGCATACTTATTTCCTCATGCTGCTTCTTTTTTTTTATCTGAATTGCCTGGATTTACAGTCTACAATGTCTATGCAGGTATGGGTCTAAGAAACTGTTTACGTTAAGAGATGTCATGTTAATCTCACCATCACTTCACCATCACTCGCACCTGTTTGGAGTGCGGTCCAAATTTGAACTGCTCTCGGTGGATTGTGCTAATATTGATATGAATTAAATATATGTGTGTACATACATTTGGTCACTTATTATGAAATTGCTTGTAGAACTTCCTACTCTGATCAGCTTTTTATTGTTGTTGTTTGTTTGTTTATTTATTTATTTCTTCTGCAGTGTAGTCTAATACTATTCCATCTCAGATATATTTTGACGTGGTTAGGTTCATATAAAATAATTGTTCTGAATAATTGTTATGATATTCATTGATTGTTTAGGTTATACTTCATATATCAGATCTGTTTGTTATTTCCTTGGAGATGCTAGAAGTTCTCTAAAGTTTTCTTGCTTTAATGTTTTGTCTGTTTTCAGTGACATTTTACAGTCAGTGAAATGATGAGTTGACTGTTCTTTAGAACTACATATATTTGCTGATTAGCTGAATAAGCAACATTATTGTTGCATCATATAGCTCGTGCATTTGAATGAAAGCCTCTGGCCAGTACATTCATTAATTTCCCATCTTCCATGCATTTAAAATACACCCATACACTTTTAGTTCTAATATCTGAATCTGCAATTTTAACACATGTTATACCTTCATTCTGTAAAGATTGTCATGAAGTGTCATGAAATACCAAACCCCATCTTGGTCAGGAAAACAGCACAGTTGTTGACAGTGTCACCCTTTTTTTGTTACACCAACCATATAATCACTAAATGATTGTTTTCTTAGTCACTGAAGTCAATAAAAAGAGGTGAGTGTATTATGGGATTATAGGACTAAAGCTTTGCTTGCTTTAAGTATTTACTCAATAAAACATCCAGATATTCAGTTTCTCTTAATCCTTCATTTAAACAGGTTCATCCAGTTGTGAATAATGACTGTGTCATGTGTGTGGATTTGTATATTAATGAATTCCTCTTAGACTTAAGGGTCTGTCGCATATTTGTGAAAGATGAATGGATTCTAAGATTAACAAAAGAGACCATTTTACTAAAACTAACAAAAGTAAAGCTTGTTTTTTTATCATTATCATTCTCTCTGTGCTTGTTTCATCCTTAATGGTGATTCTGTAGACTATACTTTCATGAGTAGATGTGGCCTGTCATCTAACGTTCTTTAAGTTGCCAGGAAGAGCAATATGCAGTTGTTATGTCCAAGTGGCTCCTGAGTTATGTTGGCTTTGCTTCAGTTTGTCAAGATTGTGAACATGTCTTTGATGAAATAGCTCTAAATTCAGCAGGATACCCTATATTGCAAAGATTAAAGCCAAATGTAGAGATTAGTTTCATGTCCAATCTTTGCTGCTCACCTGTGTAAACATTTCATGTTGGAATTTGTTTGAAGTGTACTACCAGCTGTACAAACAGCTACATGATATGATTTCAAAAATTATAAAATCTGGGTTTAAACTGCATCGAGAGTTTACCATGTGATGTCTGATCAAGATCGCCAAAGGCAAAGGTACAAAAGTTCCTAATTAAATGCAAGGTAAATATCTCTTTACGTTTACTTCATAAAATACCACCTCTGCTCCTTGGAGCCAATGCAGTCATTTTTACCACTCAAAATTGAACAAGAAGATGATTATAGATAATTACCTGATTAATAATTGAAGGATACGGAGGACATGATAACTATAGCCAAACATCTCTTCAGTTTATGTGCCATTCAAAAGTAGCTCATTTGAATTACACCCACATGCAAAACTCTCAGTCTCAGAGTGTTTTATTATTATTATTATTATGTACAACACAGCAGGAATAACGGGGTCTCTTCTTCTTTTCTTTTTTAACCATCCTGTTGTCTGGGTGATATTCATTTGTATACAGTGTGAGTAGCACCTGTACTAACTGACTAGTGGTTAGAGAGGGTGTAGACATGGTAAATGGCCTGTATTTATATAGCGCTTTACTAGTCCCTAAGGACCCCAAAGCGCTTTACATATCCAGTCATCCACCCATTCACACACCCATTCACACACTGGTGATGGCAAGCTACATTGTAGCCACAGCCACCCTGGGGCGCACTGACAGAAGCGAGGCTGCCGGACACTGGCGCCACCGGGCCCTCTGACCACCACCAGTAGGCAACGGGTGAAGTGTCTTGCCCAAGGACACAACAACCGAGACTGTCCGAGCCGGGGCTCGAACCGGCAACCTTCCGATTACAAGGCGAACTCCCAACTCTTGAGCCACGATCACCCGACATCTACTTACTGGATCTGTCTGAAATTTGTCTGAAATATACGCACAGTGTCTGCAGTGTAGGGTCCATGAAAACTGGATGTTGGTTGGCTTTGAGTTCACTTGGATTCTTCTCTGTGTGAAAACAAATCAAACATCAGAAAAAAGCCACAAGTTTACAAAATCACTTTTTTGTTTTTAATATTACATGATGCTATGACCCTTCGGCTCTCCATTCACTATTGGGATTCTTCTTGGCAACCGTGTAATTCTGGACACACATACATATACAGTGGGGCAAAAAAGTATTTAGTCAGCCACCGATTGTGCAAGTTCCCCCACTTAAAATGATGACAGAGGTCAGTAATTTGCACCAGAGGTACACTTCAACTGTGAGAGACAGAATGTGAAAAAAAAATCCATGAATTCACATGGTAGGATTTGTAAAGAATTTATTCGTAAATCAGGGTGGAAAATAAGTATTTGGTCAATAACAAAAATACAACTCAATACTTTGTAACATAACCTTTGTTGGCAATAACAGAGGTCAAACGTTTACTATAGGTCTTTACCAGGTTTGCACACACAGTAGCTGGTATTTTGGCCCATTCCTCCATGCAGATCTTCTCGAGAGCAGTGATGTTTTGGGGCTGTCGCCGAGCAACACGGACTTACAACTCCCGCCACAGATTTTCTATGGGGTTGAGGTCTGGAGACTGGCTAGGCCACTCCAGGACTTTCAAATGCTTCTTACGGAGCCACTCCTTTGTTGCCCGGGCGGTGTGTTTTGGATCATTGTCAAGTTGGAAGACCCAGCCTCGTTTCATCTTCAAAGTTCTCACTGATGGAAGGAGGTTTTGGCTCAAAATCTCACGATACATGGCCCCATTCATTCTGTCCTTAACACGGATCAGTCGTCCTGTCCCCTTGGCAGAAAAACAGCCCCATAGCATGATGTTTCCACCCCCATGCTTCACAGTAGGTATGGTGTTCTTGGGATGCAACTCAGTATTCTTCTTCCTCCAAACACGACGAGTTGAGTTTATACCAAAAAGTTCTACTTTGGTTTCATCTGACCACATGACATTCTCCCAATCCTCTGCTGTATCATCCATGTGCTCTCTGGCAAACTTCAGACGGGCCTGGACATGCACTGGCTTCAGCAGCGGAACACGTCTGGCACTGCGGGATTTGATTCCCTGCCGTTGTAGTGTGTTACTGATGGTGACCTTTGTTACTTTGGTCCCAGCTCTCTGCAGGTCATTCACCAGGTCCCCCTGTGTGGTTCTGGGATCTTTGCTCACCGTTCTCATGATCATTTTGACCCCACGGGATGAGATCTTGCGTGGAGCCCCAGATCGAGGGAGATTATCAGTGGTCTTGTATGTCTTCCATTTTCTGATGATTGCTCCCACAGTTGATTTTTTCACACCAAGCTACTTGCCTATTGTAGATTCACTCTTCCCAGTCTGGTGCAGGTCTACAATACTTTTCCTGGTGTCCTTCGAAAGCTCTTTGGTCTTGGCCATGGTGGAGTTTGGAGTCTGACTGTTTGAGGCTGTGGACAGGTGTCTTTTATACAGATGATGAGTTCAAACAGGTGCCATTCATATAGGTAACGAGTGGGGAACAGAAAAGCTTCTTACAGAAGACGTTACAGGTCTGTGAGAGCCAGAGATCTTCCTTGTTTGAGGTGACCAAATACTTATTTTCCACCCTAATTTACGAATAAATTCTTTACAAATCCTACCATGTGAATTCATGGATTTTTTTTTTCACATTCTGTCTCTCACAGTTGAAGTGTACCTCTGGTGCAAATTACTGACCTCTGTCATCATTTTAAGTGGGTGAACTTGCACAATCGGTGGCTGACTAAATACTTTTTTGCCCCACTGTACACTGATATGCACACACTCATCCCCCCTCCCTTTCCAAACACCTTCGATGCTTGTTCCCTCCCGGGGAACACGGCGGGTCTGAGCCCGCGCTGGAATGGTAGTGCTGGGCAGGATGGCTGCTGTGTTTGCTTCGGATTACTCCTCACCCAACCCTGTGGCTTGTCATGTGTTCCATAATGTTGTGCTGTGGACATTTATGTGCTTTTTTTGTGCAGAGGAGTTTTTTTGTTTCCTGTCCTCATGCTGTCCTCCCAGGAGCCCAGCATGAGTAGAGGTCTCTTTTTTTCCTCTTGTACTTTCCCATTGTAGTGTATATTTCAGTGTTTTTTATGTAACGCTACCGATCTCCGACCTGTATCCTCATGTAAATGGTAAAATGGCCTGTATTTATATAGCGCTTTACTAGTCCCTAAGGACCCCAAAGCGCTTTACATATCCAGTCATCCACCCATTCACACACACATTCACACACATGTGATGTCTGTGTTGTGTGGGTAAGGGCAACCTGCACGTGGCGAATAAAGCCTTGATTGATTGATTGATTGATTTGAGATTGTCATTGTTTATATCTCACATGTAAAATACGATTCAAATGTTCAGACTGAGAAAACTCTGTACAAGTCAAATTGCAAATCCATTTCGTGGTTTTGATCTAATTTGCTTTTGCTATTGTTTTTATGCATAAACTTTTTACAATCAACATAGAGTCAATTTAGGATTTGGGGAAATTGGATTTTTCTGTTGGCACTAAGGGTCTTTTGTTCTTTTTCTTTTTTTTTTCTTTTTTTTTTGGGGGGGGGGGGGGTGCTGCTTGAGTAGTGATACCCAAAGAGCCCAAAGAGAATTGCTTCATTAATCGCATAAAGCTGTGTAACCTTTTTTTAATGCTATAAATCACTCAGACTCTACTAAATATTTCTCTGTCATTAGACAAGGTGAACATTGATTTATATCCAATAACTGAGCACCTTACTACACAGTAAATTGGTATGTTTAAAATGTTGAACATCTGATGGATCAACAAAGGAGGCATTAATTAGACCTTGCTTAGATTGAGAAGATAATTACTGTAGTCTTCAGTGGGTGATAGGGTCCATTTGCCAGTTTGCCTCCCACACATAAATATTTCAAAAACAAAGTATTGGGTTTAGACACGGGCGATTATGGTCTGTTTTTTTCTCTCAACTAAAACACTTTGCTGAAATATTTGTTAGTGATGCCAAATCACTATTCATCACAGTTTATCTAATGTGTTGCAGAATTCGCTTTGTGCAACATTAGCCCAATGTCAATGGCGGTCTAAGCTGTTTGCAAACATGATGTGACACTGCTAACCTGAGAAATGTTATTGTTTGGCAATAATAGATTAACTGTGTAAGACACTGTAATGAGTAGAATATCCTTTCAATATCAGATGAAAGACGACCATGTTTCTTCTGTTGAATGTGACTGTATATGATTAATTGGTATGATCCATGTGTAGTGGACTGTGAAATGTAGTGGCTCAGTGGATTGATTCAACATCTTCCTGGGTTTTATAAGCTGTCAGTCAACAACCTGAGTTTCATCATCTGTCTGTTTTGACAGCCTCCAAGCTGTCAGTCATTTCTCTCACACTTTGCCTCATGGGGCGTTAAGTTGTCTAATGCTAGGGATGACAGTTATACAGTAGCAATGATATTAGGTAGCTTTCAGCCTGAAGCTTTAAACTCACCTATGCACAACCTCTCGTCATATTTTAAACTGCAACAAGAAAATTCTACATATCCCTGCAGTATTCTCTCACACAGGTCTTCACATCACACCTCCTCATTTGGGATTTAACTATGGGAATACACTCACTACACCTGCAAAATAAATTAATATCAAACATATTTATCCAGGCAGTTCAGGCCCACAACAAAAAGGCTTCAACCAGCTCTAATTCCTTGCTATCAGCAGTGCAACTGACTGCTGCGTAAACAGCATGATAATCTTGGTATTGTTTCCTCCACAGAGTAAATTAGACTTCAAATTGGAATATAAAAGACAACAACATGAATAAAAATGCTTGTGTCTGCGGTGGGTGCACAAGGCCACAGAATAAAACTATACACAAATTTGCTTTTTTCTTTAAAAAGAATATTCAGAAGGTCTTAAATTAAGTGTGACGTGTGAACACATTTATGAAAGACTTTCCTGATGTTAAAATTAAAAATACCGGCAACTGTCAGTGCTACTCGTCAGACTTGTAGTAGACACACCTATGGTATCAGTTTGAACATCTTCTGTTGCCTTGAACTGAAGTTATTGGGGGTGGCCAAATTCATGGGCTGCATCATCCTGAGGCTGCATTTGTAGACTGATTATGTCACAGCGATGCAACGAAGGCTGTCCAAATTCATAGACCCCGACAAATTCAGCCAACAAATGCGTCCTCCTTTTCCCCGAATTTGAAGTGTATCCTTCATGGCCTACCATATCCCAGAATTCATATCCCGGCCCAGCCAATTCCAGTTTTCAACAACAACGGCCGCTACTAAGTTTTAATATTACTCTTGTTACTCTTTCTGGGTCACAAAATAAACTTTTCGAGCCCTGGCTTGGGCAGTCTCGGTTGTTGTGTCCTTGGGCAAGACACTTCACCTACCGCGTACTGGTGTTGGCCAGAGGGGCTGATGGCGCGATATGGCAGCCTCGCTTCTGTCAGTCTGCCCCAGGGCAGCTGTGGCTACAACTGTAGCTGTCTCCACCAGTGTGTGAATGTGAGAGTGAATGGAATTGTACAGCACTTTGAGGGCCCCGAAAAGCGCTATATAAATGCAATCCATTATTATTTCATTATTATTTTTTCAGTGTTTTATTTATTCATGAGTAAATCGGTTTGGCTGAGATTAAAGTTATTAGATTAGATAAAATAGAATTTTATTAATCCCTCTGGTGGGTTCCTCCTTGGTTTTCACTCAGCTGAATAAACGTCAAACAGAACTTATTAAACAGAAGTGTGAGATGGTCGAGAATTTACTCCAGTGTCCTGTTATATTTTAGATAACAAGGAGCAGACGGCCGAGTTTATTAAACTCCACCGAGTCAGCGGTGACGCAAATCTGAAGGCTAGACCTTTTTGCCGCTACATTTTACAGATGATCTCTACTTTTGAACCATTATACTTTCTTTTGCTTACCTTCCTGTTTCCTTGCAACAAATTTTTCATTCTTTCTTTTTTGTCTTTCTTTATTTCATTTCAATTAACATTTCACACCTGAATTTCTGAGGACCCACGTAGACCGTGAAGGACGAGTCCTCAGGAGGATGCAGCCTATGAATTTGGACACGGCTATTGTATTCACTAGCTTTTCAGACACCTTTGACTGTTGACCCTTCAGGTCACTCAGGGTATCAATAAAAGAACCTATGCAACTTCCTTCTCAAGTTATTTGCTTTACTAGTTTTCATAAAAGTTGACCTTTAGGTCAAAATGGGGTGTGATGACAATACCCCATTCAATGAGGGGTAAAAACCAAATACCTACCCAGCAAATGCGATGGCTACATTTTACAGATGATCTCTACTTTTGAACCATTCTACTTTCTTTTGCTTACCTTCCTGTTTCCTTGCAACAAATTTTTCATTCTTTCTTTTTTGTCTTTCTTTATTTCATTTCAATTAACATTTCAACAAGACAAACACAGGAAATGGACAACATAAAAAAAATCCAACAAAACAAAAGGTGTACATTTAAGGCTTTAAAATTAATTTAACTCTATTTTAATAAACTATCAGGATTTCCTTGGGAGGTAAAGTATTTAAGATAAGAGATAAGATAAGATAAAACTTTATTAACCCTTTAAAACCGGTCAGAGCGGGCACGCTGCGTTTTGCGTAACTATTTTTAAATCCCGGTAGCTCTGCAACCACATAAGCTAGCGCTAGGGATGGGTATCGTTTAGGTTTTATCCGATACCGGTGCCAAACCGGTACTTTTGAAACGGTGCCGGTGCTTAAACGGTGCTTAAACCGGTGCTTAAAGAATGGAGAACACAAAATTGGTCCAAAAACCTCTCATGGTCAGCTGTTTTTTTGTAAAAAGATAACAATGTTAGCCTTTTCTGCAGCTATAGGGGATTTATGGCATTACTCTTGGCTGGAAGCAGTGCTTAAACAATGGAAAAAACACAAACTTTGTCCAAAAACCTCTCATGTTTAACTGTTTTCCACTTTTTCTTTGGTCATTTTAGCCTTTTTGGCCAGGGTGAAGGGAGTATCTGCCATAAAACAAGAAGACAGCCGCATGTAGCTATGATGATGTTTGCTAGTTCACCTTACATGCATTAATTTAATAAGTGGTTAGCCTACTCAACGTAAATTACACACGAACAACATTACGCTACTCATGCAGAGAAGAACGGCGGCTGCTGCTGCCACCATCATCCGTTATCATTTCTGCTACACTGGCAGGGCTAGGGGCCAGGCCTCTCCTCTTCAGGTTTTTGGGGGATGTTGCTAACTCCGGGTCCGATAACAGGCAACCCACCCGCAGTAGATGTGCTCGGTGTGAGTTCTCGCAGCAAGCTATCATACGGCGCATTTCTGGGCTTATAAAAAAAACGCTATGCGTCGCTAGGTGTTTCATCGGATTTGAGGTGTTACCTCCTTTGACAGTATCACAGTATCAGCTTAAAGCACTTGTTGCAGGCTGCTGAGTTTGCATATTTTGCTGTGAAGTACAGCCAGACTTTTGACCGCTTTGCCTTGGGCATTTTTAATCTGTAGCTCTGCTCTAAAAGAACGTATGTACCTGGCCCCGCCTACTATCCTCGGAAACGTAAAATGATTGGCTAGAATCTAAAGTGTATCACAGCTCAGGAAAAAAAAGCACCGAAATAAAGCACCGAATTGTGCGCTGCTTTTCGGTCTGGTTACTATCGTTTATGTCAGAACCGGTGCCGATACCGGTACCCATCCCTAGCTAGCGCAATAATTTTTTTGTATATGAAACCGGAGGAGTTGTACTTACATCTTATGCCATCAGCTTGTCCTAGGTCACAGTTTCCTTCCACATACAGCTTTGCAAAAACTGCATAAAAAGCACTTGCAGCAACAAAAACATAATATTCCAGGAACACGCTTTGCCGATCCGATCAGCTGTTTGTAACACTTCCTACGTCCATCAGCGCGAACTATCACATGTCCGCCATGACCTGCCCGAAACTGGAAGTGACGTCGTTTTCGCGGAAATGTTGTTTTTTACCATCAAGGCCTCATGAGCTTATACTGGTGTTTTTAAAAGTTATGTTTGACTTTATGACTTTTTGTGTCGTTTCTGGGATGCTTAGGACTCATATTGCAGTGCTGGAAATAATTTATTTTGATGCATATGCCGTTTTTTTGCAAATTTGCATCATAGTATTTATTTTCGTTTTTCCTGCAGTGTATAGAAATTGGTGTATTTCAAAAATAAAACTATGAAGACACTCAAAATAAAGTTCCTGTGGTGGGAAACTAGTTTGTGCAACTTTTTTGTATTTACAGTTTTGAGGGATAAGCCTCTTAAATTTCTCTAACTAGAAATATATGTTAAAAAAACAAAAACGATTTTCAATCTTTATTTATTGCACTTTTTTGCAATTTATGTAATTACTATGCACTTAATGCATGCATATCATTAAAATTTAGGCTGTAATGGTTGTATTGATGTATAGCAACTTGAAATGCTCCCCAAAATGGCTCCACAGCATGTAAAAATATACTATAAGCTCTGGCAGACTTGGTTCTATGGTAGGTCTTAAAGGGTTAATCCCTCGGGTGGGTTCCTCTGGGAAATCCAGTTTCCAAAAGCACAGCACCGACAGAAGTTACAGAACGTGAGCAGAATATCATACATATACACATATATAAATAGAGAGACATATATAAATAAAATATACAAAAGGGATAAATAGAATAAATAGGAATAAGAATACAAGGGAATTACGCATTTCAAGTATTGAAGTCTATTGCACCGTTGACTATTAACAAAAAGTATTGCACAGTGAAGTGAAGAGGCACTACAGCTTAGTTGTTCCCCCCTTCTTTGTCCTCCTGTTTCCCCACCCTTTCCCCTCCGGAGAGGAGTTAAACAGTGTGTGTGCGACAAAGGAGTTTTTAAGTCTGTTGGTTCTTGTCTTTGGGAGAATCAACCTGTCAGTGAACAGACTCTTCTGGTAATATTTGGTAACCTAATAGTTAATAACATGTGCTTACTGTTTTGAAAGGGTCACATGCTCTACCATACGTACAGGCATCTTCTAGGTACAGTATATAAATTGGGTTGACGAACGTATGTGGTGGAGCAGGACAATGTTTTAATGTTGGGTCACATTTTATACCTAAAAAAAAAAAATTTGGTTGGATAATAATTTCCCATTTTGCAAACTGTTGATTTAAATGTCTTCACAAAAAGACAGCCTGGATTGAATGATGTTAGTCATGTAACCTGGCTGATCTGACATTTCTGCTCATATCTGAGAGCCTCCAAGCAATCAAAGATTAATGAGCATATTAAACACCACTTTTGACACGAATCCCAGCAACACATGCTGACATTTTAGATGTCACTGAAACCTGAACTCGCTTTCATTCTTCACATAAGAGGTTCAGCTGTTAATAAGTCTGAAAAAATGGGTCAGGAGAATATAATGAAAGCATAAAAGGCCAGTGGATAAAGAAGTGAATCCAAATACCCTGACTGGTTTTAGCTTTTAGTCAAAGATGCCATGGGTGCTGCATCCTGCATGTCCTGAACTCGGTTTCTCACATGATGGATTATAATGAAATATGTACCCAGTGCGAAACCCTATCAATCCAATGTCATGCTTACAGAAAGACTAAAAAAAGAGATGAGCAGCACCAAAGCAAAACTAAAACATCAGGGGCATTACAACAAGCTGTAAATAGCTTAAAAGCTAAATACAAATTATGTGAAGGAGTATTAACAAAATGTTATTCCAACCTTAGAAAGCAAAGTTTTTCCGCTTTTGAGAAAACGGTGTTGAGTATTATTATTATTATTAAGTTGTTGCCCTTCATAGTGATCAATAGGCGCATCAAATCACCTTTACTTTCTTCAGTCTTACCAAAGTCTCATCTAATTAATCACATTCATTATGATGCATTCAGGTTGTCATGTGTATTAACACATTGTTAAAGACCAAAGAAAAATGGCACTAGGTTCTAGTCACATGTTTGACACGAGGACGCAAATGCACTGCAACAAGGGAGCTTCATGCTCTTCTCTGCAGGCATATGAGAGGGAAGAACAAAGTCAGTGTCTTAAAAACATACATAACCTTCAAAGCAGCCAATCAAATTCAGAATTTGGTTATGAGGTCTTTGACGTTAAGAGATTAAGTGTTAATTAAAAGGGTAAATGAAGTATGGCAGAAAGATTAGACTGAACCTACTCCAGGTTATCAACAGCTCTACTACTACACACCCAGTAGCCTCAGCTAATTGTAAATTTGCCTAATCATAATATGTTAAAGGAATATGAAGTATATTTGGATTTACACTACCAGTAAAAAGTTTGTACACATCTTCTCATTAAATGTTTTTTATTTATTTTCACTACTTTCTACATTGCAAATTTTTTTGCTACATAACTCCATACAGTGGCTTGCAAAAGTATTCGGCCCCCTTGAACTTTTCCACGTTTTGTCACATTACAGCCACAAACATGAATAAATTTTATTGGAATTCCACGTGAAAGACCAATACAAAGTGGTGTACATGTGAGAAGTGGAACGAAAATCATACATGATTCCAAACATTTTTTACAAATAAATAACTGAAAAGTGGGGTGTGCGTAATTATTCAGCCCCCTGAGTCAATACTTTGTAGAACCACTTTTTGCTGCAATTACAGCTGCCGGTCTTTTAGGGTATGTCTCTACCAGCTTTGCACATCGAGAGACTGAAATCTTTGCCCATTCTTCTTTGCAAAACAGCTCCAGCTCAGATAGATTAGATGGACAGTGTTTGTGAACAGCAGTTTTCAGATCTTGCCACAGACTCTTGCCACTCTTCCATAAAGGACAACTTTGTGCAGTGCACGACTAATAGTTGTCCTATGGACAGATTGTAATGTAATGTAATGACTATAATGTGACAAAATGTGGGAAAGTTCAAGGGGGCCAAATACTTTTGCAAGCCACTGTATGGAGTTATGTAGCAAAAAATTTTTACTAAATAACTTTTTTATTTTAGATTACTGAAAGTAGCCACTCTTTGCTTTGTTGACAGCGCTACAAACCCTTGGCCTTCATGATGTAGTCACCTAAAATGATTTTCACTTCACAGGTGTGCCTTGTCAGGATTCATTTGTGGATTTGTGGCATCACAGGTTAGCGCTGTTAGGTCGTGAACGCATTAGCGCCGTGCAGCCCTCGCACGGGGCGATCCGCGTTAACTCACTAACGAGTTAACTCGCTATATACAGTACACACACAAACATCTGTGCCAAGTATGGCGTTGAAGTCCTGAGGTCAAAATGTGACACATCCCTTGGGTGGTACAGTCAGACAAACTGGTGATGGCTAGCCTACCGGACACAGTAGTGGTGGACAAGCAGAGGTTATACTGAGTGTTAGCAACATCAGGAAGAAGGAACACGAGAAGCCGGAGAAGCACTAAGGCTGAAAGAAGAGCTCGAGAAGATGGTAATTCGAGCACTCGGTGCAGTCACCCCACAGCTAGGTGAGTGGCTCCAGCAGATCCCAGGAACAACATCCAAAATTCATTTTCAAGGGGTTAGGTTAATTGGTGATTTTAAATTTCCCACAGATTTGAATCCGAGTGGAAATGGTTGGCTGTTTATCTGTGTTAGCCCTGCGACAAACTGGTGGCCTGTCCAGGATGTACCCTGTTTCTTGCTCTATGGCAGCTGGGATACACTCCACCACCACATGACCCCGAACTAGATAAAGAGGAAGGAAGGAAGGAACGAAAAAAGGAAGGTGGGATAGATGGAATGATGGAGCAGGAACACACAGGATGATGATCATAAAAACGGTGACATCTGGAAAAACAGTTGGCTGTTGAGGGGGACCAGTGTACAGGGAGTACAGCATTCAGCAATGCCACTGATAAATCTAAACAAATAATAATATGAGCAGAGTCTAGAACATGAGCATGCAGAAGAGTACTGGTACCAGAATACAGGTTAGCTTGTCTTAGACAACACTTGATTAGGATTTAATCAAAGCTTCTGCAGAATCTATATGATCTTTTAACACTCATGTCTGACTTTACATATGATATCCTTCTAGATATAGCACCCAAAATATTTCTCTCACTTTTTAAGCTTCTTGTGGATGTTCTCTGCATGACAGTGTGTTCAAATTCATTTACTGTATCGTAAGGTCTAGACTGAGAGAGATATTTCTTCAGCCTCTTAATATGCTCTTCCAATAACTCTCCAGTTCAAGTGATCATCTTTGTCTTTTTGTTGTTCGTTGGGCCTTCCCTCAACTTTAAATATATGAAAATTAAAAACAAAAACAAACAAACAAACTGTGGTGCATAGAAATGAGTCCAGGTTTTCCAATAAAGTTTTGGCTGTACACCTTCCTTTAACCTCACTTATACTGCATTGCCACTAAAATTCCCCATTATTAATACCAGTGTTGCTGAATCTCCCACTAGATTAGATCATTTCTTATCCATGTGCCAGGTCTCTCTACTCTAAGCCAAGCGAGATTAAGCTCTATCTCTATTCTGTCTGTTTTTCAACCTTTAACATTTTGCAGATGTCTCATAAAGACCCACCAATTCTTATCAGCCTTATTTAATATTGCACTGTGCAATAAAGCTTACCGTATTTTGTTCGGACCATAAGGCGCACCTGATTATAAGGTGCAATGTCAATGAACGGGTCAGCTGCTCTATTCCCATGTTGTTGCAGTATATTAATGATTAACCTCGTATTGTGGCTGGATATATCTCAGTTGTTCTCCTGACTGAAGTTTGGTCCGTTTACAGCATCCTGCCATGCAATTGCGTTTGTCCCTAACCATCAGGAACTCTCACATAAACTTTTATCAAGTGGAAAAAAGTGTTCATCCTCCAGCTTTACTGTTTATCTTATGCTAACATAGCTGTGTCGCTACCGATCACGTAGCACATCATTATATACCAGCTAGCCCAACTTCAGTAACCCTACAAAAGTCACTGCTGTTTAGTTTTCTGTCTTCATTTATGTTGGAAGTGATAGCAGAGCTGTATGTTTTAATTTTCTCAGAAATCTCTCAGTCAGAACATGCAATATCATGTTCTGATACCATGTTTAGGTGGAAACTATCGAGCAAACTCCCTGCTAGCTTGAAAATGAAAGGATTTTAAGTGCGCCTTATAGTGCAGAAAATACGGTACATTCAAAGTCTCATGATTATATTTTTATTTTTTTGTTTTACAAATTAATCTTCAAACACAACACTTCAAAACAAGCTTATCTGATTTCAGTAAAAAACAGATGCATTTGATTTAAATCCAGGAAGTCACACAGTAACTGAACTGGCGTCACCGGTCTTCATTTTTCTCTCTCATTCATTATTACAGGCAAATAACAACATGCTAATCTTGCACTGCGCAGAGCTCTCGCTCAGATTGTTTCTTTTTCTATTACTTCATATTTTACAAGCATGACAGGATGAAATGCAGGTGATCAAAGAACCGCAAGTCATATGGATGTTAGCCATTAATGATTAATTCAAAAGCTGCTGAGCTAGGCCAAAAGATGTTGCCAGTTATTCTCATACATGAAATATCTGTTTATTGAATGTATTATTAATAATAGTGTTTTGTTTAGAAGACCGACACACGAAACACTGTTATAGTATTTGGAATTAATGAAGAAAACTACCAAGAAAACAGCAAGGGACAAACAACACTGCAAGAATGAGCATGCCTTGCTGTTGCTGATTGTTATTTAGGTGCAGGTGTTGACTTAGAAACTCAGACTTATCTTGGGGGTGGAAAGCATCTGACCCAAACCAAAGCTGCCCATTCATCTAGTTCAAGACACACAGAGTTCAAAAGCTTGCAAACCAACAGAAAGAGCTCTGACATATTTTTACAAACATAATTTCAATTTTAAATCCAGCATGTTACCACTGCTGAATCTTTTTCTGTGTTAAAATGTCCTTCAAATGTTATTGCCAGGAGGGACATCTGTTTTCACTTATCTTTCTGATAAAAACCAAGCCTCACTGAAACCATTAGCTTCTAACCCTTTGATTTCACAGGAAAAGATCAGCGTCACTGTAGTAAGAGCAAACAGATGTGGCTATAGGAATTATAAAAGGTTTAAGTTCATCTTTACAGTGGAGGGTTTTAAAAGGTGGGAAAAACAGGAAGCATAGCAGGAGACACCCAGTCTCTTGCCGTCTTAGGCCTTTGCATCCTGTTGAAAATGTCCCAGTCCCAGATTTAAGCCCTATGGGAGGGACATGGACCCCAAACACACCCAAAACATTCCCCCAATATGAGGTTTCACAATGAGTTCACCAAAAAACCTTGGCTGATTGTTACCTACACCCATTTTTACATCTTGGCGCATGTGAATAGTTAAAAGATCATTAGATGGTCCAACTTAAAGAAGTCCAGACGCTTTTCTTTCTAAGCTCCTTAGACTACTTTATACCTTCCATTTCCATTTTCTGGCCATGGCAACAGGAAGGTAAGATGTGACTGGCATAGGTAGTTATCAAGGTGGAGCATACTGGTGTTCCATCTTTTTTTTTATTTGATAAATTCAGAGCATATGTATGACTTCTTCTTAAATAGGGTGATTTTTCTGTTGTTGTTTTTTTAATTGACAGTGGAATCCAAGATGAGTCATATTAACAGAAACGCAAATTAATTTTAATGGTTGATAGGCCCCAAGTTATGGTTACTTTCACTTATTCTTCATCTGTACAAATATCATCTTAACTCATTCACTGCCATTGACGTCTATAGCCGTCAATTGCAGTGAATGAGTCAATGGGTTTAACTCATTCACTGCCAATGGCTGGCAGTGAATGAGTTAATTTAGGAATAAGCAATTTAGTTCAGTTCAGCATTATTTATATGGTGCCAGCTCACAACAAAAGTCACCTCAAGGCAATAAGCAAGATGAGTTTGTGAATAAATTCAGGACAGAACATCTTACGCATTTCTTTCTTCTTGATGAAACAGCTCAGATCTTGATTAGATTGCACATTAGGATATTGGATGAATCTGTTGTGGTTTCTTTTTTTTTTTTTGCTTCTATATATACCTTTAACATTAAACCTTCCAAAATGCTTTCTTGCAGTGATGGTGGATTGTTTCAATAAATACTTTGCCTAATCTTAGCTGATTATTCTTTTTCATCTCCACTACACAAAATCTTTTCCACTTTAAATCACATTCTTTTAACATTTACCTCTGACTGTTAGAAAGAGATAGCCAGTGGTTTCATTCTGAAGTGGAACCAGATGGCTACATAATGACATCTCATTGGGATCTCAGAAAGTTGGCTGCATCATGATTAGCAATACACGATGAGAATAAAAGAAGAAGAAAAAAAGGGCTCTGGGAGCTGGTCAAAATATATTAGTGAAAAAAAGTAATAATGATAGAAAAGCGAAACTCACACTAAGAATAAGTGGCTTTCAAACTGTGGGGGTTTTCACTTTTCAACCAGAGTAATTATCCCTCTGTGCCTGCTGTGTTTCTCCTGGTTCACCCAGGGAACTTAGTCCTTTCTTTTTCTCTAATTTATAGCCATACTTCATCCATTCAGTGAAGGTTCATTGTTATACATCTGATCAAATCAGTGCTTTCAGATGATTTGAAGGCTGGAGAAACAGCTTAACAATATGTCTGCTTAACAATAATTGACACAAAAACGGCATTAGAGGCAATCATGGTTTGGAATATTTCTTTGAAAAAAGGCACAAAGTGAAATAGTTGAATGAATTAAATTTGCCAGAAGACACTAACTTTGGGATGTTGGAGCGTAATCAGATTTGTATGTTTAAACAATAATCTAGAATTCAAATGAAACAATTGGTGTTTGGTTTTAATCAGATATCATCCTATACAACAGCGTAGATATGCATGTCAAACTCATTTTCCATTGCGGACCACACATAGCCCACTTTGATCTTAAGTGTAAGTCAGACCAGTGAAACTCCCCTTTTGTCAGTGTAAAGAGGTTTAACAACACACTTAATCTCTGAGATGTCTTAATACTAGATACTAGAAGTGCAATTTCAGCAGCGCGTCTCAGTTTTTCTGCTTAAAAGAGAAATGCTGCTCAAGTAAATGAAAAGTAAATGAAAAGAGATAAATGTTTAAAATGACATAAAATGTAGCTCATTGCTCAGACTGTCCTGTAATTATACAGCAGAATGTTTTTGTTTAGTCACAGAAAACGTCCTTTTATTAATATTATTATTTAACTGTAAAAAAAGCAAAAAACAAGGTCTGTCTTCTAACATTTGTAGTGTTCTGAAAGCGCCTCATTTAGCTCATAATCTTTAGCTCCTAACTGGTGCCTTAACCATATTAAAAAAAATAGTTTGCCCTCTTTTAAAAGGTGGAAATTCTGCCTATGTTCGGTTCAGAAGGTCGCTTTGCAAATGTTATAATGGTCCTAGTTCATTACAAAAATCACTCTTTATACAAATCCATAAATATGTTTAAAGGGAAGATAGATTAACAAGTGGGGAACATTTTGAAGAACTTCGTGGCTTACCCCATTGTACATGGTTGCCTGAAGAATTTTAAAACTCTGCAGCGTGTTGGTGGAGCATTTGACTGCACCCAAGTGTACGAAATTTCCTGAGGACAGGAGATGATGATTTCAGTGGCAGAAAAACTCTCCACTGTGCTTGTACCATTGATGGATCTGCTTGAAAGCACTGCAACATTTTTGTGGTCCCCTGTGTGTCAGAGTGTGTTAAACCTCCCAGGACCTGGCGTCCACATATGTGGACATCACATTTTGGGTTATTTAGACCAAAATACTCAATTTTGCTCTAGAAGGGCCTGATATCCACCTACGAGGACATTATACAGCTACAGTTCTATCAAAATTTTAAACAAATATCCTCATATGTGGCTCTTATTTTTCTTAAAAACAAAAATAAGGTAAAAAAATAAAATCTGGTAATTCTTTGTTTTTACATTCATCGCACCCCAATATGCCCAAATATCAAAGAGAAACTAAAAATGAATGCCGTGGAAGAGTTTGGGTCTTAGGAGGTTAATACTGTCACAAATCTGTTGTATTTGGCTCCTGTTTTGGCTCCTCCACTTCTCTATGAGTCCTTTAAGCTCCAGGTGGATGCCAGTAAGTTGGGTGGTCGGGCAGTTTTGCTATAGGATATTGAGAATATTACTAATAAATTGTGTTGCTACTTCTTAAATAAATTTGATTTGCATCAGCTCGACTGTTCTGTGAATTGGACTCCACGCCAAATATTCAGTGGTACTCGACGTAAGCCATTTATATACAGTGGCTTGCAAAAGTATTCAGCCCCCTTGAACTTTTCCACATTTTGTCACATTACAACCACAACCATGAATCGATTTTATTGGAATTCCACGTGAAAGACCAACACAAAGTGGTGTACATGTGAGAAGTGGAACGGAAATCATACATGATTCCAAACATTTTTTACAAATATATAACTGAAAAGTGGGGTGTGCGTAATTATTCAGCCCCCTGAGTCAATACTTTGTAGAACCACCTTTTGCTGCAATTACAGCTGCCGGTCTTTTAGGGTATGTCTCTACCAGCTGTGCACATCGAGAGACTGAAATCCTTGCCCATTCTTCTTTACAAAACAGCTCCAGCTCAGTCAGATTAGATGGTCAGCGTTCGTGGACAGCAGTCTTCAGATCTTGCCACAGATTCATGATTGGATTTAGATATAGACTTTGACTGGGCCATTCTAACACATGGGTATGTTTTGTTTTAATCCATTCCATTGTGCCCTGGCTTTATGTTTAGGGTCGTTGTCCTGCTGGAAGGTGAACCTCCGCCCCAGTCTCAAGTCTTTTGCAGACTCCAAGAAGTTTTCTTCCAAGATTGCCCTGTATTTGGCTCCATCCATCTTCCCATCAACTCTGACCAGCTTCCCTGTCCCTGCTGAAGAGAAGCACCCCCAGAGCATGATGCTGCCACCACCATGTTTGACAGTGGGGATGGTGTGTTCAGAGTGATGTGCAGTGTTATTTTTCCGCCACACATAGCGTTTTGCATTTTGGCCAAAAAGTTCCATTTTGGTCTCATCTGACCAGAGCACCTTCTTCCACATGTTTGCTGTGTCCCCCACATGGCTTGTGGCAAACTGCAAACGGGACTTCTTATGGTTTTCTGTTAACAATGGCTTTCTTCTCGCCACTCTTCCATAAAGGCCAACTTTGTGCAGTGTACGACTAATAGTTGTCCTATGGACAGATACCCCCACCTGAGCTGTAGATCTCTGCAGCTCGTCCAGAGTCACCATGGGCCTCTTGGCTGCATTTCTGATCAGCGCTCTCCTTGTTCGGCCTGTCAGTTTAGGAGGACGGCCTTGTCTTGGTAGGTTTACAGTTGTGCCATACTCCTTCCATTTCTGAATGATCGCTTGAACAGTGCTCCGTCGGATGTTCAAGGCTTGGGAAATCTTTTTGTAGCCTAAGCCTGCTTTAAATTTCTCAATAACTTTATCCCTGACCGGTCTGGTGTGTTCTTTGGACTTCATGGTGTTGTTGCTCCCAATATTCTCTTAGACAACCTCTGAGGCCGTCACAGAGCAACTGTATTTGTACTGACATTAGATTACACACAGGTGCACTCTGTTTAGTCATTAGCACTCATCAGGCAATGTCTATGGGCAACTGACCGCACACCCCACTTTGCAGTTATTTATTTGTAAAAAATGTTTGGAATCATGTATGATTTTCGTTCCACTTCTCACATGTACACCACTTTGTAATTGTCGTTCACGTGGAATTCCAATAAAATTGATTCGTGTTTGTGGCTGTAATGTGACAAAATGTGGAGAAGTTCAAAGGGGCCGAATACTTTTGCAAGCCACTGTAGACCAGTATCCTTGACTTTTCTGAACTTATTGCTTATGTCCTATAGATTGGACATGAAAAACATTAAGGCCAAAGACAATATTGTACCCAATGCTTTATGCTGTGCACTACTGTAGTAGATTTTTATGCCAGCTTTGGTTGGGGTGAGGGGAGTTCCCATCAATGTCTTCCTGTTTTCCACTAACCTTGTCATAATTTGCTTTCATATCCATTTGCCTAGGTGCAGGAGTGTTTCGACAGTGTAGGTAATAATGTTGCTTCCCTGATATGAGATATGACACACTGACTGCTAAATTGGGTTTTGTGGTATCCCTGTGGGAACCTTCTTGTTGGGAGTAATGACCCCTGCTCTATACTCTCATCCTTTTTTCATCTGTATGTGTCCCAACACCCTGATGGGCAGGGCTGCACTTATTATGTGCCAACTGGAAACATCTGGGCACCGTGTTCCCAGACAGTAACGCTGTAACTGACCCTTCATTCTGTGTCTTCCTCACCTACCTGCTTTATCATGGCCTTAAAAGTCAGTTTGTGACTCTCAGGAGTTTGCTGCTAATCTTAGTTTTTGGCTAGATCTCAAATAAGATACATTTGAGCTCAAAAGCGACAGGCTACTCACCTTATTTCTACCATTATTTCAGGCTTCAAGGCTTTTACATAAAAGGATAATTTCCTTTTATAAAGGAAACAAATGGATGTATGAATTGAATTTCACATAGCTTCCCTAGGACACAGCAGTAATATTCAAACTGATTACATGAGAGATGTTGGTGAAAGAGGTGTGCAGTCTGAAATCAGATAAGCTTTGGCATTATCTTATCTTCATATGTCATTACTGGGTCCAGGGTGTTTACCAGCTTTCTGTTTTAATCTTCCACCACATTAATTTTCCTGCCTGAAAAAGCGAAACGTGTGACACACTGTGATGCAAGAAGTAATGTATGGTAAAACTGCACTGAAGTTTTATTCCCTGTGTAGGCTGAGTAATAATACTGTTTTTCTTCTGTTAGTACACACCTATTGTGTTATCCTTTTATAGTACTTCTAAATTCTGTCATGAAATTCCCGATTAAGGAATTTGCATTACTTTTGATGTTAAGAGAAATACATAAATACTGACTAGTTTTTCAAGCGGATTCAAGAGCAGCAGAGGACAAAACAGATTATAAGGAGAGACTGCTGCTCTCTCAGTCATGGTAACCTGTGTGTGTGTGTGTGTGTGTGTGTGTGTGTGTGTGTGTGTGTGTGTGTGTGTGTGTGTGTGTGTGTGTGAGAGAGAAAGAGAGAAGAGAGAGAGAGTGAACTAGATTAAGGACTGAGGCCATTTCATAAAATAATGGCAAAAATGGAAAATCACTAAGGGAAATATGAGAATCGAAAGAAGAAATGTAATATTGTGAGCACATTCAGTGTATCATTCATTATGGAGCATGTTTTGTGCATCATGTTCCCTCACAGTCAGGAGTACCTGAGCTTGGCAAACAGGAATCTCTGTCACTTAGGTTGTCTTTTCAAAGTTTCCTTGGTTTGTTTTTTGGGTTTTTTCTTTTTTAGAAATCAAAGAGGTTTTCTCGTCTGATGCTGAGCCACCAGTGAGTTTCTTCTAAAAAAAAAAAGAGCACATTAGAGGAAGTTTTTAATGCAACTGTATTCTATTCTGGGGGTGCTTCTGAGTTTAATTGGGATTTTTTTTAAACCTGGATATGACATTTTATTGCCAAAACTTACAGAATAGATATTTCTGGGAACTTCTGTTAGGGTAAACACAGGCACTGTTTCTGCTACAGAACCAGTTTTGGATATGAAATAAATTGAAAAGTGTAGGAAACCAAGCAGACCTGCTGGTGGAGAAACTATTTGAAGTTTTGCAAACAAATGACCACTAACCATGTGTAATGGAGAAGGTTCGCCTCCAAAGTAAAATTTGCACCTTTTGAAATATGTTGAATGTTTCGTTTTTTGTCTTTTATCTTAACTGATTGACTGATTATTTTTACTTTACCTTTCAATCGATCAGATTATTGTCTTTGATTGTTAATTATTTGTCCTTTTCTCTCTTTCTTTCTCTTTTATTGGGATGCTGTTGGTCTCCTCCTTTTTGAACCTTCATGGACCTTGAATACAGGTAGAACACATTTTTTCTTATATAAACGACACATGAGGAAGTTTTTGTATTCTTTCTTTATTTTGGTTTTGATTTGCTGACCTTTCCTCACTTTCTTTGGTGTGATTTTGAATTAAACATGGGTTACTGTCTCTTGCTGGTTGTTTTCCTCAGATTTCTCTTGCACTCTTGCTCTTGAATTTCACTGCACACTTGTGTTGTTGTGCTCTGTTGCCTTATTGTACAGTTGATTTTATGATGACTTGAAGGCATTCGGTTCTTCATAAAGGCCAAGCTCAAAGATCATGTTTAAACAGCAGATGTCATTTTCAGAATGTGTCTAAGTTCTTTGTGCCCCTTCCTAAGCAGATATGGCCCACAGTAGTATGGACAAATGCTTGTTTTCATTCATTTAAGTGTAATTGTACAGTGGAACTTTTGCACCACAAGCTAGTTGAAAAATGCATGTCAGAGTGAGATGGGCCATTTAAGAGAAAAAGCATGTTGTATTTTTTGCTGATGTTATTTTGATTTGTTATACGAATATATTAAGACGTCTAATAGCCACATGAGAGCGTGAACAAGCAGTCTCTTGTGCTCTCTCTCTTTCTAACTGACATGGTGATTTCTTTGCTGTTCTTCCCAGATCCTGTTGTGCTCAGATTTATATCTTTTAAACAGAGGCTTAAAAAATAACATTAGTGTTATGTCTTACTACAAGCTGTGAACAGCACCCTCCCTCTGAGTGCCACAGCCCTGTCAACAGGTTAAAAAAAGTCTTCCGTCTGTCTCAGTCCCCAGCCAGGTGTTTAATGGCAGCCTTTACTTCGCTGAGCTTGTCCCTGCTTCCTCAGATAGTTGACAGTCATCAGTAATTAACTAACCCCCAAGAGATTTTGCCTACAATTAGTATTCAGCACACCAGAAAAGACATCACCCCCAGTGTTTCACCACATTCCACATCGGAAACACTGATAGTCAAACAAAGTACTTTTCTGTACGGTTGTCAGAAGATTTAATGCAGCAGAGCAAAAATGACTAGACTCTAGGTGGAAGGGAACATATATCAGATTGTACTGCAACTTCTCCGATAGTCCTAATTGGTTTGCAGCAAATTGACAGTAACATTGTGAAAACAAGTGTCATGAGCAACAGGACTAACTGCCACACATTGCTGTATTCGGGATTATAGTGGGGGTTATGTTACTTTATGAATACAGAGAGTGTTGATATTAATTATTTTTTCATATTTGTAACTTTTTAGCCTTGATCGTTTTTGCAGCTCTCAAGAGTGTGTGCTGACCTGGAGCCAAACAAACATAATTTACTATAAAACAACGACAATGTAAAATTCACTTGAATCAATATCTCTTTGGACCTCATATTTAATTAGAAATATGAGTTCCAGCTACTAAATGCTACTTCAGTTTTTTTTTTTTTCTTTAATTATTATTTGAGATGTTTGAAGGATACAAAATGATGTCAAGGTATAGAAAAGGAAAACAGTTGCTAAGACAAAACTACAGTATATGAAATTTTGATTCCTCAAATCATGCAATTTCAGGTCATTTTAATTAATGTTATAACATTAAACATGCTTTAGATACACATAAACAGCATGAATTACACAAAAACATGAAATAAAGAAAGCAGGAATTCTATGGAATGATATTTATGTCATAACAAGTGTGCAGTCGAAACCATAATCCATAATGAAAACGTGCTCTAGAATTCTACCGTGTTTAAGATGCTTTTCAGTATTAAAGTGAAACCAGCGATAAATGAGTACACCCACTGGTGTGCAATAGAAGCAACAGCTCTAGGTAAATGGGCAAATTGAACTTTCAAAAAGTCAACAAATCCTCAAGACTGATGTGTAGCACAGAACAACTCTTTCATACTGACTATACATATGCAAATATTTCATTATAAACTCTAATATCATGAAGCAGAATTAGAATAATATAAAACATAAATCAACTAGTCTCTTTATGAACACTATTACGATTTGTAAATAAACAAATATATAAACTTTACTAAACTGTAAAGAAAATCAAGGAAATTGTACAAAAAATATATTTGAGCATTGACAGGAGAAAGCAGACAGATGTGTGGTGTTTCCCTGTGGTCTGCCTGGACCAGCCTGGAGACCAGAGTGATGGATCAACAGGCATAACTGAAGTTAATCTGCTGGTTAGCTGCACAGAAATAACCACAAAGCATAAAAACTAAGCACACCTACCACGCAGCAGATGAAAGCACTGGTGTGTAATATAGATATAAAACCGTTTAGATTTACACAGCATGATAGCAACAACCTGAACTGTTTATCAGACACTAATTCAGACAAATGAGCTACTTACCAAAGCCTATCACATCCTTCTCTCCTGTCCACTCCACAGACTGTTCGAAGAAGCTGAAATATGTGAATGAGCTATTACAGTGAGTGGATCTCTGCAGCCAGATGTGTACAGCTGTTTTACTGAGTGACCACATTTATTGGTAGCAACATAAACACATTTCATAAAATTAACATAATTGATTAAGAACCAAATGTTCCTTTTTCGTAGGAATGATGCTGGCTTCTTTTTATGATGATTAATTTTTTTAAATAATAGAAGCTGTAATACTGTACAACAGGGTAATGGGACGGCAGTACAAGTCTTCAGAACTTGCCTTTGGTTTAAAATATTTCTTGAGCAGTAAAGTAAACCAATGACAGTTGCAGCACAGCAAATACTAATTTTTGATAATTTGGTAAACTTTGTTTTTCAAATTGAGATAACTCTTTATTGTCACTGCACAGTCATACTTAGTACAATGGTACAATGAAAGTGGGAAACTGCCTTACGTCAGGACTACACACAAAACAGTAGGGATGGGTACCGGTGTCCGGTGCCATGATGGCACTGGTTCTGACATAAACGGTAGTAACCAGACCGAAAAGCAGCGCACATTTCGGTGCTTTATTTCGGTGCTTTTTTTTCCTGAGCTGTGATACACTTCTAGCCAATCATTTTACTTTTCCGAGGATAGTAGGCGGGTCCAGGTACGTACGTTCTTTTAGAGCAGAGCTACAGATTAAAAATGCCCAAGGCGAAGCGGTCAAAAGTCTGGCTGTACTTCACAGCAAAATATGCAAACTCAGCAGCCTGCAACAAGTGCTTTAAGCTGATACTGTGATACTGTCAAAGGAGGTAACACCTCAAATCCGATGAAACACCTGGCGACGCATAGCGTTTTTTTTTTAAAAGCCAAGAAATGCGCTGTATTTGATAGCTTGCTGCGAGACCTCACACCGAGCACATCTACTGCCGGTGTGGTGCCTGTTATCAGACCTGGAGTTAGCAACATCCCCCAAAAACCCGAAGAGGAGAGTCCTGGCTCCTAGCCCTGCCAGTGTAGCAGAAATGATGACGGATGATGATGCAGCAGCAGCCGTTCTTCTCTGCGTGAGTAGCTTAATGTTGTTCGTGTGTAATTTACGTTGAGTAGGCTAACCACGTTATTACATTAATGCAGGTAAGGTGAACTAGCAAACATCATCATAGCTACATGCGGCTGTCTTCTTGTTTGATGGCAGATACTCCCTTCACCCTGGCCAAAAATGCTAAAATGACCAAAGAAAAAGAGAGAAACGGCTAAACATGAGAGGTTTTTGGATAAAGTTTGTGTTTTTTCCATTGTTTAAGCACTGCTTCCAGCCAAGAGTGATACCATATATGCCCCATAGCTGCAGAAAAGGCTAACATTGTTATCTTTTTACAAAAACCAGCTGAACACGAGAGGTTTTTGGACCAATTTTGTGTTCTCCATTCTTTAAGCACCGGTTTGAGCACCGTTTGAGCACCGGCACCGTTTCAAAAGTACCGATTTGGCACCGGTATCGGATAAAACCTAAACGATACCCATCCCTACAAAACAGTAAACTTAGATAGGAAAATATATAGATTTTTGCAAGAAAGGTATGAATAATAAGAACGAATGTTATTTGCACATTATTGCCCTCCTGAACCCCCCACAAAAAAAACAAGTCCAAGGTGGTAGCTATTGAAAGGACATCCACAACAACCGCATTTGGACTATAAATAGTCTGTACATGAAGATCCTTCCGACAACAACACTAGACGTTCAGCAGATGTTGAAAAAAAAAGACCTGGTGTTACAAAAAAACCTCTTCAGTTGACCAAAATTGGAGGTCCAAAAATGACCTATAAAAAGACGTCACACTGATGTCACTTTGCACAGTGGGTATGAACCCATGAATCAAGTTATTTATGTGCTTTCTTCACCCTAGTGCATTTTGGCAGCACCCAACAACACCTCAGCCTGGCCATAAAATGCCCCACTGTTTAGTCAAAGCTTCGCCTGACCTCACAGATCTCTCGCTCTTTCACTCCAACCATGACTGCACTAATAGGGCTGATTGAGCTTCTCTCAAGGAGCTGAGTTCAGTTAGTTGTTTTTCTCCTTCACTAGAATGTAAGACCCAGAAAAGCATACAGCCTGACCAAGAATGTTGGATTTGCTTTAACACTGACAACAAAAAAGCAGCTTGGTTGATATTAAGTACCAGATTAGGAGGGAGACAGGTAGAGAGGAGGAGGACTGGACTGCAGGGAGGAAAATGGAAAGGGTCTGTATGCACTAAAAATATTTGAATGTAGGGAGCAAGAGCAAACAGGAATAGGGTTATATTAGGGACATACATTTATTTTGCTTTTATCATTTGTTATGTTATATCAGCAACAAGTGATGGTATTCAGCATCTGCCTGTTCCACCTCTAGTATAACTTGCCCTGTTTCTTTCTCTCCATTGTGAAGCAGATATCGATTGGCCAGAAGGTTGTGAATTTATATTTGTAATACCATGGTGTTAGAGCAGATAGTGATACCCTGTCTATCCCTGGGTCTCTCCTAACTATCATTGTGTATCTCTTTATTTTCTTTCTCTTTTCTTTGCCAAAGTGTGTTCTTGTTATTCAGGTCACACATAGAGCTTTCTGTCTGTCTTGAATTTTAAACCAGTAAGACTTTGCTTTTTAACTCGGTAAAACCACGAGTTCTCTCCCATTTTTTGCCCACTTTTTGCATGCAGCTCTAGCGAACCAAGAGACGTTTCTCATTTGAGTATTTTGTCATTCTAATTTTAAAAACTCAAAACAATCGGAGTCATGCTGGTGTACTGACAGAGTAATTAACACAATCAGTGAACTGTGTTGGCTCATGATGTGCCTCGTTGCTAGAGGGTGAGGATGATGATGATAGCTATGGATTTAGTGCATCTCTTAGAAGTTTATTACATTTAGGATTCAGCTGGTGCCTCTATGTCCTCTTTCTGCATATGTTTCAGTCTTTGCCATCTTATCCACCTACAATGCATTCATATGTGTGTGTCTGTGTGTGTGCGTTTGCAGTTACTCAGAGTTCCAAGGGATATATTATCACTTGCCAGTTAAAGCCTTTTCACACTGGTTTTTCTTTCTATTTTATTTTTGTTGAAGTTCCAGTTTTGGTAGGATTAATAATGTAATAAACCCCAGGAATGTTTCATTTGAATTAAATTGGTTTTTCATCATTTGAAGTACTGTATGAGCAGCTTTTCTTCTGTGGAGTGTCAAAGCAGTTGCGGCAGGTAGCTGCTTGTTCTGACTACTCTGTCTCACAAACAAGGCCAGCTGTTAATTTATCATCATTTGCTGTGTTTGGAGGAGAACCAATTTGGCAGCGGACTGTCAGGGCTTTAGATTGAGGACCCACGTGCATGGCCCAAATGCCACAGAGATGAACTGGTAACCCATTTAGATGGTTTTTTCCTATGTGCGAAGATTCTTTTTATGTTCATATGTTGTACTTTTTAAAATGTATATGTTTTTTGATAGTGTATTTGGCAGCAACTTCGTGGACAGAAAAATATTCCATAACATTCTTAAGATATTTTTGGTGCTAGTTTTTCTTTTAAATTATTTGAACTTATAGGTGACATTGACCAAAAGATGGGCCAATCACAAATCTATCACAGGGCTTAAATAAAGAGGCAGACAGTCAATCATATTCACACCTTTGGTCTAGACTCATCAAGAAAGCCCACTTGCATGTTTTTTGGACTGTTGAACGAAACCGCATTACCTGAAAGGAGGGACATTGAGAACATCCAAAAGTCCACACAGAAAGGTCCAAGCTGAGGCAATTTTTAAAATCCACAGTAAACAAAGACTGCTGATTTCTTGCAACAGCCATGAATTCAAAACACCCATTTTAAATTTGTCATGTGAGGTTTTATTGTGTATGAAAACAGGGCCCCTAAAGCAGAGATTTGTTCTGTCATTACATTAGTGTCCAATTTCAGAAAAAACACTAAATAGTCAGTCTTTGGCCTCTTATGTTAAATCATTGTAAAATATGAATGTGGCATTTCCATAGTGTGTAGCAGGAACATGCATGTGTATAGTAGGACAATTAGTAGTATACATACAATTGTAGCTAAACACAGAGCTAAGAATATCAGATACACAGGTCACCTGATAGACAGTCTTGGAATTTTAAACATGTTGGAGTTAAGGAGACTAGTTGCTGGACTTTAGAGAAGGAATGTTGTCCCATTCTTACTTCATGGTGTGCTAAATGCTTTCAATTGGTGAAAGATCTAGACCGCAGGCAGGCCACGTCAGCACTTCGATTCTTTCACTCCATAAGCACTAACGAACCCTCATGTCATCAGAGATGCAAGTGTTTGACTTGAGAGCTGAGTGTTAATAACAAGCTGTACGGTCCCTTTTTGTTGCAGAGAATCAAGTGTCCATGTCTCACTAAAAATAACTATATATTTGATATATTCATGCCTGAGGATGTGAAGATCACGGGCATCCACTTACTGATTTTTCAGCCTTTGTGCACAGAGATTTCTCTTTCTCTGCATCTTTTTCATGATATTATGCAATGTTGATAATGAGATATTCTTAGTCTTTACAACTTTATTTTGTGAACAAATATTATACAGTTTTTCCACAATTTGTATTTAAAGTTGTTGTAAGACCCTTTTTTCAATCATGCTAGTGGCCGGTTGCCAGGTAATATAATTAGTTGTTTACTCTGGCTGTTTCTTTTTAGTATCACTTACTTTTGTTGCCTTTATGCCAACAATATTGTTTTATGTTTTACTGTCAATAAAATAAAAATTAAATTACATTTCCTCATCTTGTCATGTTTGTTCGGTGTTTATAACAGTTTTATTTTAGCTTATTCCAACATCCTCTGCTTACTTTTGTTTCCCATTGGCATGCTATCCCCCCCGACATGTGAAACCAAGTGAAAGCTGTGGTTCTCTAGGTATGCAGTGTTACCCTGTAAAGGAGTAAGGAAATAGGAGTTAGTTCCACATAATGATTGACCCAACTGTCAGCTTTCGAGTATTACATTTCTCTGCAGGGCCTGCCTAATTCAATAGAGCTGGATGTTTGGAAACAGTGAATTTTAAATATAGAGGCAGGAAAATCTCTGAGGGTCAGACAGTAATTGACTCTTTGGTTCTCTGGCTCTTTGCAGTGATAGTGATGTGCTTTGACAGGAGTCCATCTACGAAGGTTTCACCTTCCCTCCCACCTTTCATTTTTTCCCAGTGCATATGTGTGGTCAGCGTATTATCTTAAACACCCCTGAATTCATGCCTACGTGGAGCCTGTACTACATCAAACAATTCTGGTGAATATTTATGGAAAGATTAATAAACAAATAGGTGAATACTTTCATATTCAGCCGTCCTTTCTGGATGATGCTCAGGATTTTTGAAAACTTGTTCTGGACACTTCTCTGGAAGCCAAAAATGTATAAACTTATATTGTGTAAGTTGATAAATTGAGGCCTCTCTGTACTAACATGGTTTTAAAGAGACAAATATAGAGTCCCATAGATATTCACACTGACTAGACTGGGGATGATTAACTCCTCCCAGTCTTCTCTCTATCTGCTCTCCTTTGCTCAGCCATTTTTTCCCCCACACTGTTTTGAAATGTAAGCCAACCAAATCAATCTCTTTAATATATGGATCAAAATGCTATGCAAGACACTTCAAAAATATTCAGAGAGCAAAGAAGATTAAGGAGAATATGAAATCTCTTTTTCTATAAATCACCTTGAGCCAGTGCTGGAGATGTTTCAGAACTGACTGGGAGCTCCAAGCCGATCATCATATTAATCTCCTCCCGTGGTTGGCACTGTAGGTGCTGTTTTTATGGTAGCCTGTGAGACTAACATTGATCTTTCTTTATGTTACATTTTACAGTTTTTTTAATTTTTTGGTGCAGGGATAGCTCAGTAGGTAAAGCGGTTGCACCGTGATTGGAAGGTCGGGAGTTCGAATCCACTGAACGGCTACCCTGAGATACCCCTGAGCAAGTTACTGTCCCTACACGCTGCTCCTCCTCGGGCGCCTGCTTAGTGGCTGCCCACTGCTTCACTGAGTGAATGGGGCAAATGTAGAGAGAGTAATTTCCCCATGGGGATCAATAAAGTATACATTATTATTTTATCCCCCCAAAAATGTTATAAATTTGTTCTAACATAGATAAATACCAAATATCAGCTTCACATATGTACTGTATTTTTTGTAATAGTGATAAAGTAAACATCTTTTAAAACATTTTTGCATAAATGTTTGGATTTATTGATTTACAGACAATTTATTTTAAAATATTACCTTTTTACAGAAGTTGAAAATAATCTATGTGTGTTGACAGACATGTCAGTTCTGTAAGCCGAGAGCAAACATTAGACACGGTGACAGCTCGAGGTTCACTCTCCACGGGCTCTGTGGCATCAGGGTTTGGTGTTTTAATGTCATGTGTTATGCCGCCAGTGTCAGGAAAGGAATCAGGAGTGGATGTGACCCACAAATAGGGAGAGACAGCAGGCAGGAGTCCAGGAGACACAAAGACATCTCAGTGTACTGCCAAGGTTACGCACCTTCACAATACACACACGCGCGCACACACAGACACACACACAAATGCTGCTATTTTGCCAGAGGTTACTCAGCCGGCTGACAGCAACCAACAAATAAAAGAATCCCACCGCTGAGCCAGCTGACTGGCATAAAGAGCCTTTATCCATAGCCAAGGAAAAGAAGCACCCTGTCACAGAAAAAGAAGCCAAGATGGGAACGTTGAGGAAAAAAGAACCATAATCTGTCCCAAAGGTAAGATATGAGACTGGCAAAGGAAGTATTGAAATAACATCCTGGTGCTCTGGAGCTGAATCAGCCCCAGAGGGGAGAAACTGGCTGGATGAGGCAGAGCCAGAGGATAGATGTACAGGTGATATTTTATTCAGCACTTTGCAGTTGTCATACAGATTGATATGCTGCGATCACTGTTGTTCCCATCGGAACATGCTGTGCTAGCCCTCGATCATCCTCCACTGAAGCATGATATAGCAGCTTGGCCCTGTAGGTGTTGGTGAACCTGGATTTTCTCAGTGCTGTTAAACCAAGTTTAAGTCTTGAAATTAATATTTTAAAAGGTTGGCTTTAAATGATTTGTTTTGGTTTGCTTTTTGTTTTTTGGTTAAGTTTAGATTGGGGGTTTGCTGGAGGGTGATGTGGGGGCTCTGTTTATCCCTTCCTCTGCTGAATTTATACAACATATCCAGTGGGGACTAAATTTCATGTCAAGAAATTTCTGATTATCTACAGAACTCTATGCAGTTCAGATCTGCTACTTAATATATTTCATTTGGTTTAGTTGGGAATCATGGACTGCTGAATGTGGAAACTTTCTAGATGTATTTTTTTGTTTCTTTGTTTGGGCTCACGTGTAGAAATATACCCTACCTGCCTATTTAAGTGCCCATGCCTGGCTTAATGGCATAATGTAAGGGGGGTTTTAATTTTGACATGTTAAAATAGCATCACAGTGTGATGCTATTTTAACATGCCTATGGGAAAGAAAGGGATTTAAATGAAATAATTCAGTGAAATTTTACGTAAATTATTGATATATATTTGTGTGAATGAATATTTATGTTTAAATGAATATAACAACATTAACTGTAGCAAAACAGATGCCCAGAAAGCATGCATATTTTTCTGTCTTGGTTGTCAATTAACAGTAAAATTTTCCATTTCACACTTTGCCTCTCCAAAACGTTAAATGTACACATATGCAGAAGTTGCAGTAATATGCAGTAACAGCAGAGAGAACTATTTTATTTCAAGCCAATATCAAAATAATCACAGGAAAATGTTTAAAAAGCCATCATTAAAACATTTGCATTTATATACATATTAGCTACCTGAATCGTTTCTGACCATTAAGGACCCCGGAATCTACTTCATATGTTTTTTGCTCACTAAAAACTTTAAATCCTTTATTTGCAATATATTGCAAGATTGGAGAAACTGCAGTTTAATGCAGTTTAGCATGCATGTCTGTTTCATGCTTTGCCTCTCCAAAACGTGCAGTGGAGACAGTGAACCTGTGTGTCTATTACACATTTTGCATTGATACTCGATATTAAATGCACTAACTGCACTAAAATTAATCCTGATTCTCATAATAAACCACCCGCAGTGACATTTTAAGCCTTTAATATTTGACTGACAGAAGTCTTATGAATATTTAGTGATTCATAACAAATGTTATGGAGGGGCTTGGGGGAGGGGGGTTGGGGGCAAATGTCAAGCAAGATTCTATTTTGGCATGTTGTGTGATTTTCTATTTTCAGTTGTCAAATGTTGTTGTTTTGTCATTATTCGTCATGACAGACATGTAGAAAAGTTAAATCAGTAAATGAGTAAATCTGCCAGATTCAAAGGGCTAAGAGACTGAAATGTGAGTTTTTTGCTCATTGTTATGCAGGTGCTAAAAGCCCCACATTTCTTCAGTCCAACAGTTTGTCACTGGATTATGGTTTCTTTTTTTTACCAGCTAAATCTGGCAGATATACAAATAAAACCTTTGTGCTTAGCTGTAAGTGTTGCATGAAATGTCATATGTGAAGTTCTTGTTTTCTCTTATTTTGTGGTGACGATAAGGCTTATACCCTCAGGTGTGCCTCATATCCCCCTTTCAGGCATGCCTTTACCAGACTTTAACACAATGCTGTTTGTTGTCTCGGGAGACTTTACTGTCACCTTGTTTCAGAGCAAAAGGCTTCATAAAACCCTGTGATCAGATCATCAACCATCCACTTTTATTACACTCTTAAAGTATAGTCTCATCGGTGCAGAGATGTTAGTGTTTTGTTGTAGAGAATGAATTATTATGCTATTCTCTTATCTTGGAGTTTGTAGAAGAAATTTGAATTTGAAAGGAAAACAAAATTGAAACCAGTAGCAATGATAGCCCACACAAATACACAAATGTGTGTGTGTGTGTGTGTGTGTGTGTGTGTGTGTGTGTGTGTGTGTGTGTGTCTGTCTGAAAAAAATGAAATAACATATTGTTGTCAGTCTTATACTTGGATATACAGGCCAGCAAGGATTGTCCATGTAAACTTGTGTTGCCAATAGTGCTGATGCTGCAATCTGAATCACTACGTTTATGAGTGGTGAAGTAAATTTGACTTTACTTAATGGATATTAGAGAGAGAAACACCTGGAACCTGTCAACTGACAACAAAGACAGAAAAATGTGCTGCGAATGTAATTCAACAATCTTTCTTTGTTTTTTCTCTTTTCACTGTATATTAACCAAACCATCATGAATATTCTCATGAATTTTACAGCAACATGAGTTCATGAGCTCTTCTTTATCACTAATGAATGCTTCTATGTTCCTGAAGAGAAATAACTTCTAATTTGGTTCTCTTTGACTGTAATCAGAGCCTTGTACTATGCATACACTTCATGCTGGGAGATCTTAAAGGCTGATAAATAGTTACACAGCATAACGTCATTATAAAAGAAAACAAAATTTGCTCTATCACAAAAAGATAGATCTGGAAATCCCAGAAAGAGAAATAAACCTTAATATCCCTCTTTAATGAAGGAAGTCATTTTAGCAGAGATTATTCCCAGTGAAAGCTTGTCTCTTTTCTGCGCTGCAGCACACAAATTATTGTGTCATACTGTGTGTCTGCCTATGAGAGGGGTTGAAAATGACCACTGTGTCTTGTGTAATGGCCTCTCTGTGGAGGACGTGAGGAATGAAAACACAGTGTGTGTAGATGTTGCTTAAATTTCATTTGCACGGCGACTTTGCAAATGTTTGTGTTAGTGAGAAATGTCAGTGAGTTTTGATGGATTGCATCTGTGCATTCATATACACACCAAAGCATCACTCTTTCTACCTCATCATCCAAGGAAGTCAGCGACACAATTATGCATCAACCAGTGGCAGGAAAACAAAAATGAACCTCTCTGCTTCGTCCACACTAGGGAAGAACTCAAACCAAATACTATAACTTGTCATTAATGCAAAGTACTTTGTCTCTCCATTATTACACTACTTGTAAACTATTTTGAGTTCAGGCTGTCCTATTATAGAACTTAAAAATCAGAATATTTACCGGGTTATTGAGACTGCATTGTATTGTACTTAGCATTGTGGTTTGCTTCTGAAAAGAAAACTAAACGGGGAAAAAAAAAAAGTTTCTCCATAATAATCCTAATAAATCTGAGGTTTGTAGGATTTCGTCATTAGGGCTTTTAATGATTTCAATATGGAGAAAAGTGAAATGATTTGCAGCCTTAATAAATATTCACCAGGCAGAAACAGAAAGCTTTTTCAGCTGTGTAAACATGTTCTGAAATCAACCACATTTTTTGGCTAATTAGTCTCTCCAGAGATGCTTCTTAAAATTTGAGGCCGATGTTATTTGGAGACACGATGATGATGCTATAACCAGCTTTGAGTTAAACCAATGAGATAAGAGTTTGATTGAATTTCATTTGTTTTGCTGTGACAATGCTTTCAGCAGTAGGAACAGTAGTAGGATGATGTGTTGTTACATACACACACACACACGCTCATGTAGCAGCATCCCGCCATGTCTATTAAGTTCACTTTGAAACTTCACTTTGAATTAATCAGTTTAGGAGCTGCCATGTGTAAAACACTGCTGCAGCAGCTGTGTGAGTGCATGTGTGTGTCTAGTGCTACAGTAACTGTTTCTCCCCTTGGAGAATTACTGGCACTACAAAATACTTAGTTTCTTCAGCCAGAACAGTCTGTGTGTGTGTGGGTGTGTGAGTATCTCCTGTGCAAAAATTCAATTTGTTTGTTTGACACCTAATTATATACTTGTAAGGCTTTCAGACTTATTAAATATTGCATGCACTGCTACCTTTAGAAAGTGTGGAATCTGTGAGATGGTGCTAAAATAATGGGTGCAGTACATTTAATGTTAGGAAATGGCACCTCAATCAAACAATGTATAATAAGTAGAAAGATGAGAGAAAAGAAGAATTAATCATTAAAACTGCATTGTCTTGACTTGTTTATAATAATGACCTGATATTCCCCATTCCACTTATAAAGCAACACTTTTAAGTTTTCTTTCAAAATTTATAGTCGTGTGTGTGTGTGTGTGTGTGTATGTGTGTAAATGGTATTAAATCACAATGTAGTTACAACATAAAGTTACTTTATAAAAGAAAAGCATATTCCACAAAAAAATCCTGATTTCCCCTTAATGGTAAAGTGTTTTCATATAATTTCATACTGACTTCATAATGTAAATAGAAACTGGGTTTATTTCTTTGTTTTATGTGCTACAGTGTACAGTACATTCCACGCACGATTATGGTGAAGAAAAAGGTAGCAGAGATCAGTTTACATTTAGGACAATGATGCTAAAGTGACACTTGGCAAATTCTAGCTTGATCTTTTCTATGGCAAGAAGATGAAAAGCAGCCATAGCAGAAAAGCTAATACACTATTTGGACATAGGTATTGGGCCATAGGGTCTCATAATTTTTTAATTTAGCTATTTTCAGTCTCTTTGTTAGCTGCGCATAAAGTCAAACACTTATGCATACAGTCTGCCTTTACAAACATTTGTGAAAGAATGAATAGTTCTAAAGAGCTCCCTGGATTTGATCGTGACACTGTAATAGGATGCCACAACAAGAAGCCAGTTCATGAAATTTCTTGAAATTGCTTGAAAGCACTTTGTGTGTCTCGAAAAGCGCTAAATAAATGCAATCCAAATGCAATCCATTACAAAGGGAGGTTGCCTAGTGCTGAGGCACATTCTTGTTTTCTGCTGCAGTTACAAATCTTCCCTGGCATTAACATCCACTCAAAAAATGTGTGCCCAGAGGTTCACAGCGTGGGTTTCCCTGGATGAACGGGGAACCCATACTCGGTGCATATGCAGGTCATATACGGCCAAATTTACTAACACTATTAACCATGTCACCTAATTTGAAATTTACTCAATGAATTACTCAACGATGACCTAAAACCTCCAATCAAAAGGAGTCACACAATACCAGCAGTGACAAAATTCCCTGCAACTCTTCAATTTTTGATGTTGCATTCTTTTTCACTTCCTGTGCCCCTTCTGTGGCAGGAATTTCACAGCCAGGCTCGAAGTAAAATGCCTGAAGAATAGAGCGAACATCAAAATGTTGACCGTGGATCCGGTCTTAAAAATAATCAGGTTTTGATGGATGTGAGAAACGAGAATTCTTAATAGCAGCCATGTTTCATGCTTTTTTGATGTTTTGAATTGGTTTGATAGGTTGAAGGTGTATGATTTTGTTTTGATCAATAAAAAAGCTTAAAAAAAACCACATTTCTCAATAACGTTTTACTACACTCACATAAACTGAAAAACTAATTTATACAGTTAATTAATTAACACACACACTTCCAAGACACCCCATACAACTCAAAAATATTTAAGAAATCTAAAACAAGAAAAATGCATAAGTAAATTGAGCTTATTCATCATTATTTTCCATCCATCCATCTTCTTCCGCTTTATCCGGGGCCGGGTCGCGGGGGCAGCAGCCTAAGCAGAGAAGCCCAGACCGCCCTCTCCCCAGCCACCTCCTCTAGACTATCCGGGGGAACAACAAGGCGTTCCCAGGCCAGCCGAGAGATATAACCTCTCCAGCGTGTCCTGGGTCTGCTCCAGGGCCTCCTCCCGGTGGGACATGCCCCGGAACACCTCACCCAGGTGGTGCCCAGGAGGCATCCTTATCAGATGCCCGAACCACCTCGCCAGCCACCCTTCGGAGGAAGCTCATTTCCGCCCCTTGTATCCGCAATCCCGTTCTTTCGGTCACTACCCGCGGTAGTGGGAAAAAAGAGGAATGGATCCAATTGGCCATTCGTGTTAGGTAGCAGTCATGTGGTCAGCTTGTGTTTATAATAAATTCTGATTGTATAATAAATTATCTGGTTTAAAAAGAAGAGTAACACTTTTTTTGTTAAATGGGTAAAAAAAAAAGTAAAGAGTCTGTCTTGTACAAAACTGTATAGTTATGATTATATATATTTGCAGCATATCCCATTCTTCTCTCTGACAAACACTTTTCCAGTCCTTCCATACTTGGCTTGGATTTTTGAAGGATTCATGTCATACAAACAGAGAAGATACTGGTAAATATGTCAGAAATGTGTTTGATGTGTTCAGGAAAGAGGCGATGAACAAGCTAACAAGTCTGCAGAGACTCAACAGAAGAATCATCCAGAGTACACATAAAGCATTTTCTTTTCTGTTGTCGGCAGCAGACAAGCGGAAAAAAATGGAAGCCTCACACGAGTGCACCCGAAAACGTTAAATTTTAACTCTGTGTTTACAAAATGTGGCAAAGATCTACAGGTCTACTTTTTTTACTTGATTTCTTTTCAGCGGAGGCTTCAGGTAACTTCAGCCCAACAGATCCGTATTGACTGAATACAGCCCGTATGTCAGTGACCCTGAAAGCTCACTGACAGATACTTTTAATGAATAACAGAAGTAATGTGCCAAATGTCAGATGTGCTCAGAAGAAGTTGGCAGTTTAATCCAGTGTCAGAGGTTATTGTAAGACTCAGGTATCTTTGTGTGTGTTCGCATGTTTTTTTGTTCTGCCCCACAGAAGCCAGAGCCTTTCATGTTGGGAAGCCTGGGGATGTTGTGCTCCGTGCCCTTAAAAACAGCATTGTCAAAGGATAGCATTGATGTTGAGCCACACAAACATACCTTTCATTCCAAGTTTCATTTTTCTTTCAACATCCATAATGATTTTTTGATCATTGTTATTTTTAAGTAGCAATGGTTAAGCACTCATCACAGCAGAGTTAGTGCAGGCAAATCTAATCTTAGCTTACAGTTTATGAGAATATAATAATATCAGCTTAATTTATTTATTTATAAATGTAATCTTTAATCAGTATATCATTAAAAAACTGTGTAATTTCTGCAATAGCGGCGGCCTTCATGCTATCTTAATTTGGATTTGTATAATCCACTGCATTACACACAGATTTTACATGTTAAAGCTTCCCCTTGGCCTCAGGGCAAGAGGGGTGAATTACCAGTGGGAGCTCTCTGTGCTTACTCCAAATTCCTGTCAAGAGTCATTAACCTGCTTCTCCACACCAATTTACAGGACTGCTTACTGGCATAAATCCCACTTTTCATGCAGTGTCGCAGTCATATTATAAAACATTAATAAATCCATCCAGTAGCTATACTTGTTTTACCCCTTGGGCGGGTCACTCCCATACAAAATAGGGCTAAAAACCTGTGGTACTTACTCTGGAAAACACCCTCAGGAGCCACAGGGACTCACATGTTAAAATATAACAATATGGGACCTGATTGGAAAGTCTGCATATGTGTGTTTTTCGTCATTGTGCAGCAGTTAGTGTTCCTTCACGTCACAGAAAATAGGTTATTAACTTTTAATGATGGATGATCTCTGGAGGAATTTATGTCATAATTTCTATATTTAATTCTTAGAAAGCAATTTCTTTGGTTTAAACAAGCTTAGGCTGACCAAATGCTCCTTAGATTTGTAAGCCATCTGCACCATCTAAAAAGCCAAATCCACAGTTTATTTTATGTTATGTTAGGCTGCAGGCTTTTAACAAAATGAGATGCGAAAAGTTGGATCTTAAATCATCTTAAATAACTTAAGTAAGCACCACTATAGGACAACAGACATAAAGCAAAGCTAAAAGTATCTGGCTATCCCCCAGGTCAACGGGAACCATGATGAGGTCACAAGGAGATGCTTCCCATGGAGAACTAAGCGTTTCTTCTTCACTCCCTTCTTTTTCACTCTGTGTTTATATATCACTATTATTGATTACAAATGATTGCTTACCTTAATTAGTTATTAAAAATTTTAAACTCTAGTGCTCTCCCCAGTGTGTCTTTTGTCCTGCCTCCAACCTAACTCTTCTCTTCCCCCTCACCCTCAACCCATTGCGGCAGATGGCTGCCCCTCCCTAAGCCTGGTTCTGGTGGAGGTTTCTTCCTGTTTGAAAAGGAATTTTTTCTTCCTTCTGTTACCAAGTGCTCGCTCGTAGCGGGTCAGCTCTGCTGTATTGCGTCTTCCTCCCCACAGATGCCCTTACCTAGGGCTTCTCATCACAGTTTGAATTTTAATTCTTATTAATCTCCTCAGGTGTATGTTTATTGAAGTGACTAGGTTGAGTGCCTTGCTTTAGGGCACAACAGCAGGAATCTCATTATTAAAACAAACAGTAGATAATATTAATTGTTTTGACATCTTGCCAATTAACCATTCTGCTGCACTGCAGCTTGTTTTCACTTTAAATATTATTACAGACTCGTGCGTTTGTTGGGCTCATTTAACCCTCCATCCCCAATTGAAAAAAAGAGGGTGACTCTGAAACACTCTAAACACCTTGATTTAGCTAAACAGTATTAATTACAAGTAATTTTTAATTTAAAGATCACAAAAGGCTTTCAGACTATATATGGCAGTTTAAGAAGAAACAACTTACAGACTACCCATTGCACACTCATTGCTAGCATGTTGAGATTTTAAGTGTTTGTGTGGCGTAAAGAAAACAGATTTTTCCTGTTCAGTACTGAGACGTTTTCAGAAAGCTTCGTGTGAAGATGAGGCAAAGCTATCCCCTTTTACTTCTATACATTTTTTATCTTTTATCATCTCTTCCCTTCAACCTTTTTATCTGCATCCTCCACCACTGCTCTCTCCTACCTCATCTCCACCTCATCCTCCTTCTCTTCACCTGAAGCCTGAACTGAAATCCAGACTCTAAAATATAATTTGTGCATAAACAACCTTATTTTTTCCTGGTATTGTCACAGTTAATTATTGTCTGCAGATTAGACGGAGACCCTTACCTAAGGCTGTCTCTAGAGAGCTGACAACAAGCTAACAACAACAGCTGGTTATAGATTAATGGTACAATAGCTAACATTAGGCTTGAATGTCATAAAAGCCACACTTTACTTCTAATGAGCAGTTCGATTAAATTGTCATGTCATACGAGAGTTTATTTTCTAATTGCCTGATTCTCATGACATTAGCACCTCCACAAAGACAGATTCTGTAACACTGGCTTACATCAGCTTTTTTTCCACAAAGTTTTACAGCCTCCTCAACAGGAAATAGATTTGGACACACCCAGCATTTTGACAGCTGAGATAAACAGATAGTGATAGCCTGCACTAAATTACTATAGATGAAGTGTTCCTACCACTGAAGACAGAAAAAAATAAGAGGCAAGGAGTGGGGGTATAAAATTCTGAGAAGAAAATAAACAATTTTGTGGCAAACTACAACAAAATAATGTCAAGCCTTTGAGATTTATGAGAAAAGAAGTTTGCCAGTAACAACTCAGAAAACAGCATATTTTAGTCCAGGAAATGCATCGATTTGCACATTGGGTATGTTGTGCACTATGGCCACATTTGATGACCTAATTGAATTATATTATTTTCCATTATATTTGGATTCAGCTCTCACATTATTGTAAGTATCCGGACCTTACACTGCAGTCTCAAGACATTATCACGAACTGAGTCTATTCAAAAGAAAATTAATTTGGATGTAGTGTATCAAGAACTAGCACAATGGAGAGATGCAAGGATATTGCTGGTTACATCTTTGGGCTATTCAAATGGGATTTGTGGTACAGCAGGAAACCACCTGACAGATTATTAAAGTAATCAATCCTCATGTTGCGGAGCTTCAAAGAGCCGAGTGTCTTAGGCGACGGCAGTAGGCTACAGCACTAAGGAGCTGCTTTTTTCTAAAAAAATTGCCACTTTAATGTTGAAAATTTAGAGTTTTTTCTCTGAATAATTAGTGAAAAGGTGTTGATGTTGTTCGACTACATTAAAAAATGTTAACCCTGTTTGGTTTGCCAAGTAGCTCTGGCAGGTTTATGAAATGAGAAGTATATCTGGATAATCCACGCTGCCTCAGGGAACATTTCCTGAAAAAAAAGCCTTCATTATTGCCTTTATAGAGCATTTCTAATAATTATCACTCCACTTCACTAGAATGTCTGTAGAGATTGCCAAGAGTATCAGTCTACACTCCAGTCTGCTGCAACCGCTCCAGCTCCAAAATTCACTTTGTTTTTGCTCAAACTGCATCCACCTGCAGAGACTTCATAAATTTAAATGTCATTCTGTCTTTTATGAACCAACATGCCAGGGTCATTTCGTCTCACTATTCTTTGCATGTGGTCTTGCAAAGGTAGAGCATGGGGACTTTGTTGCAAACATTTTTGATTAGAAACATATAGTGTAGGAATGACACTGCGATTACATTGCATCCATTTCATTTTTGGGTCAAACGCCAACAACTATGAGAAAAAAATTTACTTTTCTGTGACTTGTGTTGTGAAAATACTCTCACTTACAGATCACTCAACGTCTGTCTCAATGGAAAAAGGCTTTTCTTGTTTAATTTCAGAGGGAAAAAAGGCCTATGATATTTGACATACCTGTAGACTGATATATGGCGATATATAAAATAAAATGGAAGACGCAGAATGGCTCATCTTCAGTGACATGTAAAAAGAGTCACACACCCTAAAGTTCTTAAGGCCCTTTTTAAAAGGTTTGATCCATCTACCTTCTGTGATATTATCCTCCATCATCAGGAATGCCAGTCATATCCAACATTAGCAGGACCTAGCATTTTTCCTCCAGAGTCACCAGGAGCAACACACACACACAAACATACACACACATTACCCTACACTTTTTTTCACCTGGAGTTCCATTAACCAACCACCCAAGCTCAACTCAAGAAGGGTACAAGTACAAAGCAGGGTAAAGATGCTAAACTGGCAAATAAGCAGTTGGGATGCTTTAATTGGGGTAACAGGTGACTACAATCACTAAACTGGTCTGCCAGTCTTAATTAATCAAGCAACTCTAGATTTTCATTCATCTCTATATTCCTTAAATCATTCTTTCATCAATTTTAGCTATCAGAGGAAAACTTTTTATAAGTGATAAAGCACGTCTCTCTAGATTTTTTTCCTGTGTTACATAATTGAAAGCTAAAGTCTCTCCACAGCCTCCTCATTTATCCTCACCCGCTGTGTTCAGGTCATATAAGCTAATGCTACATCATCCTTTTGAAACCATCCATCCATCCATCCATCTTCATCCGCTTTGTCCGGGGCCGGGTCGCGGGGGCAGCAGCCTAAGCAAAGAGGCCCAGACCTCCCTCTCCCCAGCCACCTCCTCCAGCTTATCCGGGGGAATACCAAGGCGTTCCCAGGCCAGCCGAGAGATATAATCTCTCCAGCGTGTCCTGGGTCTGCCCCGGGGCCTCCTCCCGGTGGGACATGCCTGGAACACCTCACCCAGGAGGTGCCCAGGGGGCATCCTTGTCAGATGCCCGAACCACCTCAGCTGGCTCCTTTCGATGTGGAGCAGCAGCTGCTCTACTCTGAGCCCCTCCCGGATGGCCGAACTTCTCACCCTATCTCTAAGGGAGAGGCCAGCCACCCTTCGGAGGAAGCTCATTTCTGCCGCTTGTATCCGCGATCTCGTTCTTTCGGTCACTACCCACAGCTCGTGGCCATAGGTGAGGGTAGGGACGTAGATCGACTGGTAAATTGAGAGCTTCGCTTTTACACTCAGCTCCCTCTTCACCACGACGGACCGGTGCAGCGTCCGCATTACTGCAGCTGCAGCCCCAATCCGTCTGTCGATCTCCGACTCCCTTCTGCCATCACTCGCGAACAAGACCCCGAGATACTTGAACTCCTCCACTTGGGGCAGGAACTCATCCCCGACCCGGAGTGGGCACTCCACCCTTTTCCGGCTGAGAACCATGGCCTCAGATTTGGAGGTGCTGATCCTCATTCCCGCTGCTTCACACTCGGCTGCGAACCGCTCCAGTGCGAGCTGGAGGCCCTCACCCGATGAAGCCAACAGAACCACATCATCTGCAAAAATCAGAGATGAGATTCTGAGGCCACCAAAGCGAAAGCCCTCCGCCACTTGGCTGCGCCTAGAAATCCTGTCCATATGCGAACCAAGCTCTTGCAACGGTTGTATAGGGATCGAATGGCCCGTAGCAATGGGCCAGACACCCCATATTCCCGCAACACCTCCCACAGGACACCCCGAGGGACACGGTCGAATGCCTTCTCCAAGTCCACAAAACACATGTAAACTGGTTGGGCAAACTCCCATGCACCCTCAAGTATCCTGGAGAGGATAAAGAGCTGGTCCAGTGTTCCGCGACCAGGACGAAAACCGCATTGTTCCTCCTGTATCCGAGGTTCGACTAACGGACGAACTCTCCTTTCCAGCACCCTGGCATAGACTTTCCCAGGGAGGCTGAGGAGTGTGATCCCCCTGTAGTTGGAACACACCCTCCGGTCCCCTTTCTTGAAGATGGGGACCACCACCCCGGTCTGCCAGTCCACAGGTACTGCCCCTGATCTCCACGCAACATTGCAGAGGCGTGTCAACCAGGACAGCCCTACAACGTCCAGAGCCTTCAGGAACTCGGGGCGGACCTCATCAACACCAGGGGCTCTGCCACCAAGGAGTTGTTTAACTGCCTCAGTGACCTCGCCCCCGGAAATTGGCGGGTCATTCCCCTCATCCCCAGACTCTGCTTCCTCCTCGGAAGACGTGTCAGTGGGATTAAGGAGGTCCTCGAAGTATTCCTTCCACCGCCTGACAATTTTCTCAGTCGACGTCAGCAGCGCTCCGCCAGCACTATACACAGTGCAGGTAGAGCACCGCTTTCCCCTCCTGAGACGTCTGACGGTTTGCCAGAATCTCTTCGAGGCAGCCCGAAAGTCTTTTTCCATGGCCTCTCCGAACTCCTCCCACACCCGAGTTTTTGCTTCAGCCACTGCCCGAGCCGCATTCCGCTTGGCCTGTCGATACCTGTCGGCTGCCTCCGGAGTCCCACAGGCTAACCAAGCCCGATAGGACTCCTTCTTCAGCCTGGTGGCTCCCTTCACCTCTGGTGTCCACCATTTGGTTCGGGGATTACCGCCACGGCAGGCACCAACCACCTTGCGGCCGCAGCTCAATGCAGCAGCTTCGGCAATGGAGACG